>NC_056733.1:1103048422-1103228422 GCF_019279795.1 Protopterus annectens
GCCCTGTTGTGAAGCATCTCGGTTAAACATTGCAGAATCTGAGGAATATTGGGCATGGCTGTGCTTATTCCTTGTGCTTGGTTCCAGGCAAAGAATCTTTTCCATTTGTCCGCATAAGATTTTCTAGTAGTAGGCCTTCTGGCCTCCAAAATTACATCCATCACAGGTTTGCGGAGAGATGTAACTGGTGAAATTAGTTGATTAGCCATACTGCAAGATTCAGAGTTTGGAGCTGAGTGTGTAAAATTTGACAGTTCTGCTGAGACAGTAGGTAAGGTGTCAGAGGTAGGTACCACGGAGGAAGGTGTGACATATTGCATAGGAGCGGGTACCAGTGTTGGCGAGGCCAGTATGGAGCAATCAGTATCATTTTTGTTTTTTCCTCTCTGACTTTTAGTAGGACCTTGGAGAGCAGAGGCAGAGGAGGAAAGGCTTAGACTGATAGGTTTTTCCAGCTGAAGGATAGAGCATCCACTTTCCAAGCTTTTCTGTGATGAATTCTTGTGCAGAATTTGTCCAACTGATAATTCTGGGGTGAGGCAAAAAGATCCATATCTGGGCTCCCCCATTTGTGTGTCAACATGTTGAAGATTTGCGGATCCAGTTTCCATTCGTGTAGGTCCATAAGATTTCTGCTTAGTGCGTCTGCTAGAGTATTTTGCTTTCCTGGCAGGAATTGAGCTTGTAGATCTATTTGGTAAGTCAAGGCCGTGTTCCACAGTGCCATGACTAGTCTGCAAAGGGGGTAGGGAATGGGTACCCCCCTTCTTGTTTATGTACCACACAACTGTGGTGTTGTCTGTCTTGATCAGTAGTTGTCCTGGATGAAGATAGTCTTTGAAGGCTGTCCGAGCATTCTGTACAGCTAGCATTTCTTTCTGGTTGATATGTAGGTGCATTTGATTTGGGCTCCATTGGCCCTGAATGCATCTCCCTGCCAGATGCGCCCCCCAAGCATAATCTGATGCGTTTGTAGTCAGGGTTTGAGCGGCAGGGGGTGGAGTGAATGACAGTCCTTTGTTTTGCTGGCAGGCTTCTGCCCACCATAGGAACTCTAGCTGTAGGCAAGGAATGATAATTTTGTTTCCAGGCTGTGACAATGTTGACTCCATAAGCTTTTTAGGTACCAGTGAAGTTTCCTCATATGCAGTCTTGCATATGGAATTATTAGGATGCAGGAGGCCATGAACCCTAAGGTCTGCAGAATTTGTCTTGCAGATAGCTGGGTTTTTGTGGTCACCTGTTTGAAGTAAGTCATCAATTACACTTGTTTTTCTGGCGTCAGGTAGGTCATCTGGGCAGTTGAATTCAAGCTTGCACCCAGGAATGTAATTATTTGAGAGGGTACCAGTTGTGATTTATTTTCGTTTATGGTGTACCCTAGACAAGTTAGAAGTCTTTTTACAAATGCCAAATGTTTAGAAGAGTGTCCTTGTTTTCTGCCTGAATTAGACCATCAACCAGGTAAGGATAAATTTGAATGTTTCTTTGCCTGTAAAATGCAATTACTGGTGCCAGGCACTTTGTGAAGTCCCTGGGCGCAGTAGATAAGCCAAAGGGCAGTGCAGAGAACTGGTAATGCAAATAGCCTGCTTTGAAGCTGAGGTATCTTCTACAAGATTCCCTGATTGGGATATGCAGGTAAGCCTCTTTTAAGTCTAGAGCTACCAACCAGGCATCCTTGCTTAGCATAGACAGTAAAGTATAGTTTTGTACCTACCATAAATGTAGATGTTAGAGTGTAAACACTGCTGCAGTCATTACACTTGAGTTATCCTGCCATCAGGTGGTTCCCCAGTCGGCCTGAGTTCCAAAGTCCTGGTCCAGCGTCAGTTGCTGTCGCCTCCTCCCTGACGTCAGTGCTACAGTGGTATATAAGATGCAGCCAACGCCATTTTCTTCAGTTTTTCTTGCCGCAGATGTCAGGTGCCCCCAAACAGGTAGGCATTTCAAATTGCTAGTAAGGTATACATAAGAAAAGCAAACAACAATTTTCAGTTACCAGCAAATACCCCCCATAGGTAGAAAAGGGTGGAAGACATATGTACGTACCAGCAAGTAAGAGGGGAAGGAGGGAGGGTAACCTGGACTGCAGTGTATACACTCTAACATCTACATTTATGGTAGGTACAAAACTGTACTATGTTCATCATGTTACACTGCTGCAGTCATTACACTTGGGTGGAATCTCAAAGCTGAGGTACGGTGGCTGGTTCTATAAGGCATTAGGGGTGGCTATAAGGCCCTGCAGCACAGCAGTGGTGAAGCCAGCTCTGGATTTGGAGTATAAAGGCAAATGGTAATGCTTGGTGAATGTATGCACAGAACTCCATGTTGCTGCTTCCAAAATATCCTTGGTAGGTACTCCTCTGAGGTAGGCAGTTGATGTGGCTGTTGCCCTGGTGGAATGAGATCTAATGCTGCTAGGTACAGGTTTCCTATGGTGTGTATAGCAGAAACGTATACAATGTCCTATCCATTTGGAAATAGTCTGTTTTGAAATGGCTTTTCCCTGTGCTCCTGCAGCATATGCTTTGGTTTTGTTCAAGTAGAAGTGTAACTGCCTGTGAATGTCCAAAGAATGCAGTAGTCTCTCCCCTTTATTCTGTGGTTTTGGATAAAAAGTTAGCAAGTGAATTGTTTGGTTTAGAGCCACACTTGATACCACCTTTGGCATAAATGTAAGGTTAGTTCTTAAAGACACACTGTCCTGGTGGAAAATGAGGAAAGGTTCCACTGCCATTAGTGCCTGTAATTCTGAAACTATTCGTGCTGATGTTATTGCCAGTAGCAGAGCAGTTTTCCAAGAGATATATTTTAATTCTGCTGTGTTAGCTGGCTCAAAAGGAGGTAAAGTTAATTTTTCCAAAACAAAGTTGAGGTCCCAAGTTAGAGTAGGTGCTCTACGGGGCGGTCTTATGTTTTTAGCCCCTCTGAGGTACTGTTTGAGCAAAGGATTAGAGAAAATCGGTGGATCCGTGTTGTAATGAGCAGAAATGGCAGAGGTGTGGATCTTGATGGATGAAAAGGAGAGGCCTTTGTCCAGCATCTCAGTTAAATATTGTAGAATCTGAGGAATGTTTGGGACAAGAGGGTCAAGGCTGTGAGCCTGGTTCCAGGCACAGAATCTCTTCCATTTATCCGAAAAGGCTTTCCTGGCACTAGGCCTTCCGGCCTCCAGAATGACATCCATAACAGCTTTGGAGAGAGGCATTGCTTGCTTGACTAAGGGATTTTCCATGCAGCTAGGTTTAAGGTCTTTAGCTGGCTGTGAAATATCTGACTGTTGTGCTGAATCAGCAAATGAGGGATTTGAGGCAAAATCCAGGGTGGTTCTTGTGCTAAGTTCTTCAAGATTGGGTACCAGTGCTGGCGTGGCCAGTCTAGTGCAATCAGGATCATCTTTAGCTCTTCTTGCCTGGCTTTTCTGAGTACCTTTGGAAGGAGAGGTAGAGGTGGGAAAGCATATACTTGCAGGTTTTTCCAGCTGAATGAGAGGGCATCCACTTTCCATGCTTGTGGATGGTAACTCCTTGTGTAGAATTTCTGTAGCTGGCAGTTCATTGGGGATGCAAATAGATCTATGTCCGGGCTCCACCATTTTTGTGTTATCATTCTGAATATTTGTGGATTCAATTCCCATTTGTGGATATCCATGATGTTTCTCCTTAAGTCGTCTGCCAGTGTGTTTTTCTCTCCTGGCAGGAATTGTGCTTGCAGATGAACTTGGTAGTCTAGAGCTGTGTTCCACAAGTCATGGCTTGCCTGCTGAGGGGGTAGGAGTGTGTGCCCCCTTGCTTGTTTATGTACCACATAACTGTGGTGTTGTCTGTCTTTAGTAACAGTTGTCCTGGATGCAGCAGGCCCTTGGAAGCTATAAGGGCATTTTGTACAGCTAGCATCTCTTTCTGATTGATGTGAAGATGCCTTTGTTCTGCGGGCCACTCGCCCTGAATACATTTTCCTGCCATGTGTGTTCCCCAGGCGTAATCCGATGCATCTGTTGTCAGTGTTTGCCTGGCTGTGGGCTGAATAAAAGGCTGTCCCTTGTTGAGGTGACAAGCTTGAGCCCACCATCAAAACTCCTGTTGAAGGCAAGGAATTAGTGGTACAACTGTTTCCAAATTTTGCCAGTGTTGAGACCATACACTCTTTAGATACCACTGTAGTTTCCTCATATGCAGTCTGGCATATGGAATTAGTAGTATGCAAGATGTCATGTAACCAAAGGCCTGCAGAATTTTTCTTGCAGGGAGTTGAGTCTTTGTTACCATCAATTGAAAGTATTGAGTCAGTTGTCCTTGCTTGTCTGGCGTGAGATAAGCCATCTGGGCCATTGTGTTCAAGCTGGCACCCCGGAATATTATCTCTTATGAGGGCACCAGTTTTGATTTCTTTTTGTTTACTGTGTACCCCAGGCAACTTATCTTTTTTACGAACGCCAGATGCTTTAGAAGAATGTCCTTGCTCTCTGCTTCAATCAGGCAGTCGTCCAGGTACGGATAAATTTGAATTCCTTTCTGTCTGCAAAATGCAATTACTGGTGCCAGGCACTTTGTGAAGACCCTGGGCACAGTAGATAAGCCAAAGGGCAGTGCAGAGAATTGATAGTGCATTGAACCAGCTATGAATCTGAGGTATCTTCTGCAGTTTTGTCTGATAGGGACATGCAGGTATGCCTCCTTGAGGTCCAAGGTCACGAGCCAAGCTTTCTTGCCCAGCATGGGAAGAAGCTGCTGTAGTGTCAACATTTTGAATTTCGGAACATCCAGGTAAGTGTTTAGAGAAGAAAGATCCAGAATGGCCCTCCAGGCTTTGTCCTTTCTGGGAACCAGAAAGAGTCTTGAGTCAAATCCTTGTCCTTGCTCCTGTGGTGGTACCTTTTGAATAGCTCTCATGTCCATGAGTGCTGTAATTTGTTTTTGAGCCTCTGCCCATTGACTGCGTGGCATATTTGGCATTCCTTTCAACCTTGGCAGTGTGTGAAAGTGGAACCTGTAACCTTGAGATGCAATGTTGAGAACCCATTTGTCTTTGGTGATCCAATGCCAATTGTGATAGAAAAGTGCCAGTTTTCCTCCTAAGGGGCTGCCAAGAGAGAGCTGTTTGACAGCAGTAGTGGGAAGTCAATGAGGCTGCTTTTTGTATGGTTGGGGCCTGTCGTCCCCTTCTTTCTGGCCTGGTGCACCCCATTGTCGAGGCCTGTAAGGACCTTGTGGTTGACTTCTACCTCTTGGACTTCTGTATCTGCCCCTTTGAGGTCTGTCTATAACTGGAAAGGACCAATTCTTTGTTGGCCAATTTCTGCTAAATCGAGGAGGCTGAACCTGTAAGAAATCCTTCACTGTTTGCATAGATTTTGCCTTATCCTCCATCTTCTTTAATACCTCTTTTGCCTTAACTCCAAATAACACATCCCGCTGCAAAGGTGCATCCAATAATTTTGCTTTAACATGATCTGGTAAGGTATGTTCTTTTAACCAAGCATGTCTTCCAATTACTGAGCCTGTAACTGCTGCTCTACAGGAGGCCTCTAAAGAATCAAAACCACACTGCAAAGTATGTTTTCCCACTTGTTCAGCTGCATGCAATAAATCCTGCATTTCTTTAAAATTAGGAGGATCTGAATCTGGAAGCATTTTTTGTTTCAACTGAGACATCAAAAATTGCTGATATTTTAGCATGTGAAACTGGCAATTTAAGGCTCACATTGCTAAAGTTGCAGATGTGTATACTTTATTTCCCCATCTGTCTAATGCTCTGGAATCCCTGTCAGAGGGAACTGGGTTTTCTGCTGATGAGGCCTTAATCCCTTTGGGTCCCTGAGAAATAGTTTCAGGGTCAGCAACAGGACTTTTATACAGAAATGTGTGTGAGTCAGGGACTCTGTAGTATCTATCAGGTTTAACTGGGGCTGGAGGTAAGGAGTCAGGATTTAAGCTGGATTCAGTATACACATCATCCACAATATCTAACACTGGCGGAATAGCAAGGGGTCTGTGTTGAGGTAAAAAAAAGGACGTCTCTGAGCCTTTTCTTGGATTCTGAGTAATCCTGGCCTTCCCAATGGAAATGCTCCCTCATGGTATGTAAGGTTTCCCCAAAGGAGTAGTCCTCAGGCGGAGAGGCTGATGGAATTGATTCCTCAGCATCAGAATCCTCATAAAGGGGGGTAAAGAATATCCTAGGTCTGAGGATGAATCTGAGGAAATGGACGCCTGGTCAGAGGATTCATAGTCTGTATCCTGTCTGGGCCTTTTATCAGGTGGGGGGTGGGACCCCCTGATCAGGGTAATTAGGTCTTCGGCCATTTTGAGCATTTGTTTCTTAGGCATGGAGGCCTGTCCTGGAGAATGCTGAATTTGTTTCTTTGTTTTTAAGGGAGGCTTAGACTTAGCAGAGGGTTTTAATGCTTAACTGAGTAGGTCTGAAAACACCCTCTGAAGCGGTGGATTGCTCAGCTACTTCGGTTCCCTCTGAAGGGTTAGTTTCGGTAGGCTGAAAAACTTGTGCGTCCGAAGGCCCAGTGAGCTCCACGTGGGAGTCAAAGGCAGCCTGTGGTTCTGCAGAAGCGGTCATCAGGGGCTGCGAAGGTGCCTCACTGAAAACCAGCAACCGGCCTAGAAGAGGCCTCATCGTCAGTTTTGGGCCTCGGATGCCTGTCCTTATCTTTGCGCTTTTTATGTATTCCGGTCATCGGAAGTTCCGACGGCATGGTGTAATTGAATTTTCTGCCAAAATAATGTCGGGTAAAATCAAACCGACGTTTAATAGTGCGCTTGTTAAACCTAGCACAAAACCAACAACCAGCGACTTCGTGGTCTAGGCCTAGGCATGGGATACAATAGGAATGGAAACCCTTATGAGGTATTTGCTTCCCACAAGAAATACAGTTATTAACTTTTACTGACATCGGTCTGAGGAAAGAAAAAGTTTCCCCAACGGGGTACTTAGCTTTGTAGAAGACTTCGGTTCTGGAATCGGAATGAAAATCTCAGGAGTCAGCTGACCGGCACTTGCGAACTGCTTTTGCTTCGGGCACCACGCGGCAAGAAAGACTGAAGACAATGGCGTCGGCTGCATCTTATATACCCCTGTCGCACTGACGTCAGGGAGGAGGGGAAAGCAACAGACGCCGGACCAAGACTTTGGAACTCAGGCTGACTGGGGAACCGCCTGATGGCAGGATAACCCAAGTGTAATGACTGCAGCAGTGTAACACGATGAACATCTGTTGTAGAGTCAGCATCTTGAATTTTGGAATGTCCAGAAATGTATTTAGAATGGATAAGTCCAAATTGGACGCCATGGTTTGTCTTTTCTGGGTACCAGGACAAGTCTGGAATAAAAACCTTGCCCCTTTTCTGGTACTGGTCGAATAGCCCCCATATTCATGAGGGACATAACTTGTTTCTGGGCCTCTGCCCACTGATTTGGAGGCAGATCTGGCCATCCGTTTGGGATTGGCAATGTGTGGAAATGAAATCTGTATCCCTGGGATACTATATTTAACACCCACTTGTCCTGGGTAATCAGTTGCCAGTTTCGTGCATTAAGTGCCAGTTTTCCCCCCCCAAAGGGGTGGCTGGTGGGTACTGGAAAGGACCAATTCTTAGTAGGCCAGTGGCTACTCAACCTGGGTGGCTGCACTTGCACGAAATCTTTTACAGTTTGCATAGATTTAGCTTTATCTTCCATCTTTTTCAAAACTTCTTCTGCCTTATTACCAAATAGACTGTCCTGTTGTAAAGGAGCATCCGACAATTTTGCATTAACATGATCAGGCAGATTTTGCTCCTTGAACCAAGCATGCCTTCCCATCACAGATCCAGTTACCGCAGCCCTGCAAGAGGCCTCCAAGGAATCAAAATCACATTGCAAAGTATGCTTTCCAACTTGTTCAGCTGAATGTAATAAATCCTGCAACTCTATTTTCCACACAGTCAGAAATCATCATCATTTTCTGTTTAAGTAAACCCATGACATGCTGCTGATATTTAAGCATATGAAACTGACAATTTAAAGCTCTGATTGCCAAGGTTGCAGACGTGTAAACCTTCTTACCCCATCTATCCAGCACCCTGGAATCTCTATCAGAAGGCGTAGGATTTTTAGCAGTAGAAGCCTTAACGCCCTTGGGACCCTGAGAAATGGTTTCAGGCTCAGCAGTAGGGTTTTTAAAAAGGAATTTGTGGGAGTCAGGAACCCTGTAATATCTGTCTGGCTTACTAGGAGCCGGAGGGATGGAATCAGGAGCCATGCTGGATTCTGAGAAAACATAATCAACAATGTCTAGAACAGGAGGTATAGCCAAAGGCCTATGCTGAGGAAGAAGAAGGAAATCCCTAAGCCTCTTTTTAGATTCTGAGAAATCCTGACTCTCTCAGTGAAAGTGTTCCCTTAGGGTATGCAAAGTTTCTCCAAAAGAAAAATCCTCAGACGGAGAGGCAGAAGGGATGGAATCTTCTGCATCAGAGTCCTCATAAGGTGGAATAGACAATACATGATCAGAAGAGGAATCAGAAGAAATGGAAACCTGATCTGATGATTATTAGTCAGTGCCTTGCCTAGGCCTCTTAGCAGGAGGGGGATGGGTTACACCTGATCAAGGTAATTAAATCCTCAGCCATTTTGATCATTTGCTTTGTAGGCATAGGGGCCTATGCACGTGGCCAAAGCATCGGTTTTTAGACATAGAAGCTGATTTTAGCCTTAGTTTTGAAGATAGTGTCTGTTTAATATACAAATCTTTAGGCCTGAAAACACCCTCAGAAGCCGGGTGCCTTCTCAGCAGCTCCAGACCCATCCAAGGTGGAGACATCTGCGGGTTCAATATTTAAAGTGTCTCGCGGCATACCAGACTCCAAATGGGTCTCAGTAGAGGCCTGCAAATCAAAAGTAGCGGGTATCAGGGGCAGCGAAAGCGCCTCACTGAGTACCGGTGAACGGGTTAGGAGAAGCTTCTTCGTTGGTTTTGGACCGCAACAGTCTTTCTCGGTCATTTTCTTTGTGTTTTTAGGTATTCCGGTAGTCGGATTGCTAACTGACATTTCTGGATAGTTAAATCTTGAGCCAAAATATTTAGATGCAAAAATATACAGACGCTTAATAGTACGTTGATTAAATTTAGCACAAAACCGACAGCAAGGCACGTTGTGGTCAGGGCCTAGGCAAGGAATACAGTACAAATGAAAATCCTTATGAGGTATTTGCTTTCCACAAGTAATACAATTACTAACTTTTACTAACATTGGTAAGGAGCAAGAAAAAGTTTCTCCAATGGAGTACTTAGCTTTAGGTTGAAGACTTCGGTTCTGAAACTTGAGTCGGCTGACTGGCACTTGCGAACTGCTTCTGCTTCGGGCACCGTGCAGCAAAAAAGACTGATGAAAATGGCATTGGCTGCATGTTTTATACCCCTGACGTCATGGAAGAATGGACAGCAACTGACGCAGGACCCAAGACTTTGTTAATCAGGCCGAATGAGGGCAACCTGCCAGCAGATTACCCAAATGTAATGACTGCAACACTGAAACACGAAGAACATCTGCAACATCTTAGAGACAAAGGACTGACAAATCTCACAAGATGTAAACAGAACACTGCTCATGACTATGTTTATGGGGAATCTTTCTCCCGCACTGGCATTTCTTCTTTCTGGATGACAACCAGAAAAGTACAGTTTTGTACCTACCATAAATGTAGATGTAAGAGTGTTAATACAGCTGCAGTAATCACAGATGGGTTTTCTGCAGTCAGGCGGGTCCTCGGTCGGCCGAATTCCAAAGTCTAGGTCCGGCGTCAGTTGTTGTCGCTTTCTTTCCTGACGTCAATGAGGCAGGGGTATATAAGACACAGCCAATGCAATTTTCTTCAGTCTTTCTAGCCCCAGATGTCAGGTGCCCCCAGAAGGAAGGCAATACATAAATTATATTTATATACATGCAATGCAATATAATCAAAAATCAGTAGTTGCAAGCAAATATACCATAGAAGGATAACCCAATCAGGCTGCATGAAGAGGGGTTAGGTCCTAGGCCTTTACCAAGAGGGGAAGGAGGGAGGGAAAACTGTACTGCAGCTGTATTAGCACTCGAACATCTACATTTATGGTAGGTACAAAACTGTAATATGTTCATCGTGCATACAGCTGCAGTAATCACAGATGGGTAGAATCCCAAAGCTACGCACAGGGTGATAGGCACTAGGTGGAACTGGGATGAGCCAGAATGCCCTGCAACACAGCAGTGGCAAAGCCTGCTCTACTTTTGGAATATAAAGGCAGGTGGTAATGTTTTGTGAAGGTATGCACAGAGCTCCAAGTGGCTGCCTCCAAAATATCTTTGGTAGGAACTCCTCTGAGGAAGGCTGTAGAGGTAGCTGTGGCCCTGGTGAAGTGGGATCTGATGCCTGTAGGGACAGATTTTCCATGATAGGAGTAACAAAACCGTATGCAGTGGCCTATCCATTTTGAAATTGTCTGTTTGGTAACTGGCTTCCCTTGAGCTCCTACAGCATAGGACACAAAAAGTTGTTCTGATTTCCTGAAAGGCTTTGTTCTGTCCAAATAATAACATAGCTGTCTATGGATGTCTAAGGAGTGTAGCAGCCTTTCCCCTTTGTTTTGAGGATTGGGGTAAAAGGTAGGTAAGTGTATGGCTTGATTTAAAGCTACCCTGGATACCACTTTAGGCATAAATGACGGGTTGGTTCGAAGGGAAACCCTGTCCTGATGGAAGATGAGAAAAGGCTGCACAGCCATGAGGGCTTGTAATTCCGAAACCCTACGAGCTGAGGTAATGGCCAGAAGGAAGGCTGTTTTCCAGGACAAATATTGCAAATCTGTTGAGGCAGCTGGTTCAAAGGGAGGCAATGCTAATTTTTCTAGAATGTAATTAAGATCCCAGGCTGGCACTGGTTGTTTCCTTGGTGGTCTTATATTCTTAGCCCCTCTGAGGAACTGTCTTAAGAGTGGCTGGGAGAATAAGGGTGGATCAGTGTTGAATTCTGCAGAAATGGCTGAGGCATGGATTTTTATGGAGGAAAATGAAAGTCCACTGTTCAGCAGCTCAGCTAGATACTGTAAAACCTGAGGCAAATTCAGTTTTCTAGGGTCCTGGCCTTTTTTCTCATTCCAAGAGCAAAACCGTTTCCATTTTGCAGAGTAAGCCTTTCTAGTAGATGGCCTTCTGGCCTCCAAAATGACATCCTGCACCTCTTTGGGGAGTAGGGTCTGTTGTGGTGTTAAGGAATTTTCCATGCAGCGAGATTGAGTGTTTTCAGCTGACTGTGAAGAGTTTTGTAGCTGTGCTGAGTCAGCAGAAGAGGCATTAGAGGTAGGGACAGGGAGGAGTATGTGTTAGGCTCCTCAGGAGTGGGTACCAGTGTTGTCTTGGCCAGTCTGGAGCAATCAGTATCATCTTCGGTCTGTCTGCTCTTGCTTTCAAGAGTACCTTGGGCAGAAGAGGCAGAGGTGGGAAAGCGTAAACTGTCCATGCTGTCCAACTGAATGAAAGGGCATCCACTCTCCAGGCCTTTGGATGAAAGGTCCTTGAACAGAACTTTTCCAATTGATGATTCCTGTGGGAGGCGAAGAGATCTATGTCTGGCCTCCCCCACGCTTGGATTATCTTTGTAAACACTTGAGAATGCAATTTCCATTCGTGTGGATCTGTCATATTTCTGCTTAGATTGTCTGCCAGCGTGTTTTCCAAACCTGGCAAGTACTGTGCCTGAAGCTTGATTTGCCATTCCAGAGCCAAGTTCCAAAGTGTCATGGCTAGTCTGCACAGGGGGTATGAATGTGTTCCTCCTTGTTTGTTTATGTACCACATTACTGTGGTGTTGTCTGCTCTTATCAATAATTGTCCTGGATGCAGGAGGTCCTTGAAAGCTGTAATTGCATTTATCACTGCTAGCATTTCTTTCTGATTGATGTGAAGGTGCTTTTCCTTTTGGGACCATTTGCCCTGAATGCACCTGTCTGTCATGTGCGCCCCCCAGGCGTAATCTGAGGCGTCTGTTGTGATGACTTGATTTGCTTGAGGCTTGCAGAATGGAAGACCTGTGTTTGTTTGACATGCTTGGGCCCATCATAGAAATTCCTTTTGCAAACATGGAATTATTGGTATTATTGTTTCCAAACTGTGGCTGTGTTGAGACCATAGGTTTTTTAGGTATCATTGAAGTTTCCTCATATGCAACTTTGCACATGGGATTAAAAGAATGCAAGATGCCATGAAGCCCAGAGCCTGCAGGATTTTCCTTGCAGTAAGCCTGGTACAATTTGCTAGTATTTTGAAGTACTGAGTTAGTTGCCCCTGTTTTTCTGGCGTAAGATAGGCCATCTGGGTGTTTGTGTCCAAGTTGGCACCCAGGAAAGTTATTTTCTGAGATGGTGTTAGCCTGGATTTCTCTTTGTTGACTGTGCATCTCAGGGAATTCAGTAACCGTGTTACATAAGCCAGATGTTCCAGAAGTATGTGCTTGCTGTCCGCTTGGATCAGGCAGTCGTCCAGATAAGGGTAAATTTGTATCCCTTGAAGTCTGCAGTAGGCAATTACTGATGCCAGGCATTTCGTGAATACTCTGGGCACAGTAGATAAGCCAAAGGGCAATGCAGAGAATTGATAGTGAATTGAACCTGCAAGAAATCTGAGGTATCTTCTGCAGCTTTGTCTGATTGGGACATGCAGGTATGCCTCCTTGAGGTCCAATGTTACCAGCCAAAACTCCTTGCCCAGCATGGGAAGAAGCTGCTGTAATGTGAGCATCTTGAATTTTGGAACAAGTAAGTATGTGTTTAGGATGGATAAGTCCAAAATGGGCCTCCAGTCGGTTCCTTTCCTTGGTACCAGAAATAGCCTGGAATAAAAACCTTGACCTTGTTCGTGAGTAGGAAGAGTGTGAAAATGAAATCTGTAGCCTCTGTTTATAACGTCCAGGATCCATTTGTTTGTTGTGACAATATGCCAATTTCTTGTAAATAATGCCAGCTTTCCTCCCAAGGGTGCTGCCAACTGAGACTTGCTTGGCATGGAAAGGAAGAAGTCATTGGGTTTGTTTCCTGTATTGTTGTGCACTGTCTTCGCCACCTCTTGGTGCTGGAGTTTGCCATTGCCTGCCTCTATATGATCCTTGTGATTGTCCTCTGCCCCTTGTGCGCCTGTATCTACCTCTTTGGGGCTTGTCTGTGGCTGGAAAGGACCAGTTTTTAGAAGGCCAATTTCTGCTAAAACGTGGTGGTTGAACCTGTAGAAAAGCTTTGACAGTTTGCATAGATTTGGCTTTTTCTTCCATTTTCCATAGTATCTCCTCAGCATTAGTACCAAACAGCACACCCTTTTGTAAAGAAGCATCTAGTAGTTTAGCTTTCACATGATCAGGCAAGATTTGTTCCCTAAGCCAGGCATGTCTACGAATGACTGATCCTGTAACAGCAGCTCTACTTGAGGCCTCTAGGGCATCATAGCCACATTGTAAGGTGTGTTTACCCACTTGTTCTGCACTATGCATCATATCCTGCAACTCCTTCAAATCTGGTTGTTCAGGTTGAGACATTTTATTTCTTAATTGTGATAACAGAAACTGCTGATATTTAAGCATATGAAACTGACAATTTAAGGCCCTCATGGCTAGGGTGGCCGAGGTATATAACTTTTTTCCCCACCTTTCTAAGGATCTTGACTCTCTTTCGGAAGGTAGTGGTTTCTTAGCAGTAGAGGCCTTCATTACCTTGGGGCCTTAAGAAATGGTTTCAGGGTCAGCATTATAGCTTTTGTAAAGAAATTGGTGGGAGTTAGGAACTCTGTAGTACCTATCAGGCTTGACTGGGGCAGGAGGCAGGGAATCCGGATTAAGGCAAGCCTCCGAATAAGCATCAAGTATGTCCAAGACAGGAGGTATCGCCAGAGGTCTGTGTTGAGGTAACAAAAGAAATTCCCTAAGTCTTTTCTTGGAATCAGAAAAATCTTGGCCTTCCCAATGGAAGTGTTCCCTCAAGGTGTGCAAGGTTTTCCCAAAAGAAAAATCCTCTGTTGGAGATACAGAAGGAATGGACTGCTCTGCATCAGAATCTTCAAAAGGGGAGTAAGAGTGTTCCTCTACATCAGAATGTTCTGAAAAAATTGATCCCTGATCAGAAGAGGGAGAATCTTCCTCCACTCTGGGTCTCTTGTCTGGAGGGGGTTGGGAACCTCTGAAAAGAGTAATTAAATCCTCAGCCATTTTAAGCATCTGCTTTTTAGGCATGGGGCCTGGAGATGGGCCCTGTGCAACAGGCCTCTTGGGATGCCTGGCTGATTTGGACTTAGTAAAGCCTTAATGGAAAGGAAGATGAGGGTCTAAAGACACCATGGGTGGAAGTGGACCTGTCCACATTAGGAGGCTCAACGCTCACAGTGGCTTCGGTGGTTCTAGTCTGGGTATGGGCCGAGGTACCTGCAGTCTCGGTTACAGAAGACACTGCCAAAGAAGTGTCGTCGGTAGTCAGGGACTGCATAGGCGTCTCGCTGAGAACCGGACCACGTGTAGCCGGTTTTGGCGTGGTGTCGGTGGGGACCGTGGACCTCACGTGTCGGTCCTTGTCTTTGCGTTTTTTGGACAAAACGGTAGTCGGAGTCTCCGACGACATTTTATAATCAAAGGCTTTACCAAACAAGTGTTGGGTGAACTCCGACGCTTAATAGTGCATTTATTGAAAGTAGCGCAAAAGCGACAGCCTGAGACGTCGTGGTCTGGGCCTAAACAAGGTATACAGAGGGAATGGAAATCCTTATGCGGTATTTGCTTCCCACAAGAAATACAATTGTTAACTTTTTCTGACATCGGTCTGAGGCAAGAAAAGTTTCCCCAACGGGGTACTTAGCTTTAAAGAAGACTTCGGTTTCCAATTTTTCATAAATTCAGGAGCTGGCCGACCGGCACTTGTGAACTGCTTCTGCTTCGGGCACCACGCGGCAAAAAAGACTGAAGAAAATGGCGTCGGCTGTGTCTTATATACCCCTGCCTCATTGACGTCAGGAAAGAAAGCGACAACAACCGACGCCAGACCTAGACTTTGGAATTCGGCCAACCGAGGACCCGCCTAACGGCAGAAAACCCATCTGTGATTACTGCAGCTGTATGCACGATGAACATCAAGGCAAACTTAAGATAATAAAACAAAACAAAAAAAAAAACCAAAAAAAAACAAAAGGGCACTTATCTGAAAGTGGTATAAACCAGCAGATGAACGAGCATTCAAACCAAAGGTCGAAGATGGTATTTGGACTTGCAGCAAAGAAGTTCTGAGGATGGTACATCCGGACATCGCCTTTAAGCCCTACGCCATGTGCGAGAAGCATACTTGTGATGTACAGCGTACCCTTTACAACCAAAATGCTTTGGCATACTGGCTGGACATCGGGTTGCCCTTGGCAGGGGATCCCAATGATAAAGAATACTGCAACAGTGATATGGAAGGACATCTACAGCTCTGAGCTTTAATGATCTGACTAGTGTTTTCCAAAGTTTCTTTCATTTGGCCTCCGCTTGCCTACTATGTGATTCTGAGTAAGTTACCTAACTGCACAGTGATCCTGGGCTGCATTTGAAAAGGTCCACACAGATTAGTATTCTCTACCACTTAAAAATACAAATAAAGCAATAAAAGAAGTTATGCACTCACCATAACGTTCCATCTGAGCAGTTGTACTTCATTTGTCTTCAACCTGTGGGTATTCGGATCTGGATCAGATCTGAGACGGCAGCTTCACCAGCATCTGATCTGAGCTCCGAGCTCCTCCCCTTACCCATAATACCCCTCCATCTCCTTCCTTCCCTCAGATCGAGTTTGCTGCACCATCAACTTAAGCCCAACCTAATTACACCTTACCACAACAGGTTATATGCAAAACCTAACAAGCATGAACAGGAGAGTCACAGAGGTGCCCTCTCCTACCTACCAATGTAATAAAACAATAATAAGGTCAGGGGAAAGGAGGGAGGAACAGTTGTAGACAAAGGAAGTACAACTACTCAGATGGAACGTTATGGTGAGTGCATAACTTCTTTAACTGAAGTAGTTTACTTCATTTGCTGTTCAACCTGTGGGACAGAGTCCCCAGCTACTAAACACCTGAGTGGCCCTCATGGAAGGATATTCCAGAGCACCATGTAGCCAAAGGATGCTCTCCCTCTAGACATCATGTCCAGTTTACAGTGAGAAATAAAGGTATGAGATGAGGACCAAGTAGCAACAGAACAATCATCAATCAGAGACACCCTGGACTAAAAGGCTGCTGAGGTAGCCGTGGACCTGGTAGAATGTGCTTTTTCTTGACCCAGAGGTGACATGCCTTTGTCACTGTATACCCGAAGGATACAATGAGAAATCCATCAAGCCAAAGTTACCTTGGAGATTGGTTTGCCCAGAAAGGGTTTAGAGTAAGACACAAATAACTGGTCGGACTTGCAAAAGGCCTTAGTTCTGTGCAAGTAAAACCTCAGTTGTCTATGTATGTCTAACAAGTGTAATTGATGTCACCAGAACAGTCTTGACCGGAGAGGATAAACTGGGAGTCCTAGCTATAAAGGGAACTGGAGCAACTAAGCAGTGAGATTTAAACTGTCCAGGTTTGGATGAAGAACCCCCGAGGGGTGAGAGATGAGATCTGGAATCAAATCTAAGATCCATGGAAGAGGTAGGAGATGAGACCAGAGGAAAACCATACCTGGCGAGGCCAAAATGGGGCAATGAGGATCACTTTGCTCCCCAGCCTGTGAGCCTTCTGGAGGAATTTCGAAATAAGAGGTAACAGGGGCTAAGCATAGAGAAGACCGGGAGGCCAAACATGGACTAGAGCATAAGACAAACTGAAAAAACGAGTTCTAAAGTCCAAGGTAGAAAACTTGCAAAAGGTGTATTTTTCAACGATGAAGCACAAGACAAACTGAAAAAACGAGTCCTAAAGTGAGTCCTAGAGCGTCCCTGTGGGGGGGGTTTCAGAGCGAAGAACTCGCTGCACTTCGCATTGGAAGGAAATGCGAAGAAATCGCAACAAGGTCAACCCCACTCGAGGAAGATCTGCTCCGCTACCAAAGTATTCAGAGACCACTCGTAAGGCATCAGAAAGTACAGTTGTGCACCTACCATAAATGTAGATGTTAGAGTGTATTCACTGTTGCAGTCATTACACTTGGGTTATCCTGCTGGCAGGCTACCCGCAGTCGGCCAGAATTCCAAAGTCTAGGTCCGGCGTTGGTTGCTGTCGCCTCTTCTCTGACGTCAGTGCGCCAGGGGTATAAAAGATGCAGCCGACGTCAATTTCTTCAGTTTTTCTTGTCACAGATGTCAGGTGTCCCCAAATAGGAAGGCTGGAAAAATTATCCCAAAAAGCATGCATGTACTAAAATAAACATTTCCTTCATCTACAAGCAAATACACCACATAGGTTGTATAGAATTGAGAAGTACAGAAAAGTCCCAGCAAAGAAAAGGGGGATGGAGGGTGGGTAACCTGGACTGCAACAGTGAATACACTCGAACATCTACATTTATGGTAGGTACACAACTGCACTATGTTCATCGTGTTTCACTGTTGCAGTCATTACACTTGGGTTGAATCCCATAGCCGAGGTTGGGTGGCTGGGCCTAAATAGGATTAGGAGAGGCTACCAGGCTCTGCAGAACTGCAGTGGCAAAGCCTGCTCTGGATTTAGAGTAGAGAGGTAAGTGGTAGTCCTTGGTGAAAATGTGCACTGAACTCCAGGATGCAGCTTCTAAAATGTGTTTGGTTGGTACTCCTCTGTGGAAGGCTGCTGAAGAGGCTGCTGCTCTGGTAGAATGCGGCCTAATGCCCTTAGGCACTGATTTGCCATGTTGTGAATAGCAGAAGCTAATGCAGTGTCCTATCCATTTTTAAATAGTCTGCTTTGAGATGGTCTTTCCTTGTGATCCTGCAGCATAAGCTACAAACAGCTGCTCAGTTTTTCTGAAAGCTTTTGTTTTGTCCAAGTAGAATCGTAGTTATCTGTGTATATCCTAAGCGTGCAGAAGTCTCTCTCCTTTATTCTGGGGATTTGGATAAAATGTTGGCAAATGAATGGTTTGGTTAAGAGCCACATTGGATACCACCTTTGGCATAAATGTTGGGTTTGTCCTTAGAGAGACCCTGTCCTGATGAAAGGTTCCACTGCCATTAATGCCTGTAACTCTGAGACTCTTCTTGCTGAAGTTATTGCTAGGAGCAGAGCAGTTTTCCATGATAAGAATTTTATATCAGCTGTATTGGCTGGCTCAAAAGGAGGCAGTGTGAACTTTTCTAACACAAAATCGAGGTTCCAAGTAGGTATTGGTGCTCTCCTTGGGGGTTTTATGTTTTTTGCCCCTCTGAGGAACTGTCTTAGAAGTGGATGAGAGAAAATAAGAGGTTCTGTATTCTAATGAGCTGAAAGGGCAGAGGCATGTATCTTAACTGATGAGAAGGATAGGCCTTTGTCCAGCATCTTAGTTAGGTATTGTAAAATCTGAGGTATATTTGGAACTAGTGGTTCGAGTCCTTGTGCCTGGTTCCAAGCACACAATCTCTTCAATTTTTCTGCATAAGATTTCCTAGTGCTGGGCATCCTGGCTTCTAAAATGACATCCATAACAGCTTTAGAGAGAGGTGTGGTCTAAGTGGCTATATTATCTGCCATGCAACCAGATTTAAGGTTCTGAGCTGACTGTGCAAAATTTGATTGTTTAGTTGAGTCAGAAGATGAGGAATTAGAGATAAAGTCTAGGCTGGGCCTTGAGACAAGCTCTTTAGGATTGGGTACTAGTGCTGGCGTGGCCAGTCTGGGGCAATCAGGATCATTTTTGGTTTCTCTTGTCTGACTTTTAGGAGCACCTTGGGAAGAAGAGGCAGTGGAGGAAAGGCAAACTGTCAGGGTTTTCCAGCTGAATGATACAGCATCCACTTTCCATGCTTGTGAGTGATAAGTTCTTGTGCAGAATCTCTGTAGTTGGCAGTTGTGAGGGGAGGCAAAAAGATCTATGTCTGGGCGTCCCCATTTCCTTGTTATCATGCTGAAGACCTGTGGATTTAGTTTCCATTCGTGAGGATCCATGATATTTCTGCTTAGTTCGTCTGACAGTGTATTTTTCATTCCTGGAAGGAATTGTGCCTGCAGATGTACTTGATAGGTCAGTGCTGTGCTCCACAAAGTCATGGCTTGCCTGCAGAGGGGGTAGGAATGTGTGCCCCCTTTCTTGTTTATGTACTGCATAACTGTGGTGTTGTCCGTCTTTAGTAATAGTTGTCCTGGATGCAGTAGATCCTTGAAAGCTGTCAGGGCATTCTGTACAGCTAGCATCTTTTTGATTGATGTGAAGATGCATTTGCTCATTAGGCCACGTGCCCTGAATACATTTTCCTGCCATGTGTGCCCCCCAGGCATAATCTGATGCATCTGTTGTTATTGTCTGCCTGGCTGTGGGTAAGGTGAAAGGCTGTCCCTTGTTGTGGTGACAGGCCAGAGACCACCATCGAAACTCCTGTTGCAGGCAGGGAATTAGAGTTACTATTGGGTCCAGGCTGTGGCAGTGTTGAGTCCAAACACTTTTTAGATACCATTGTAGTTTCCTCATATGCAGTCTTGGATATGGAATTAGTAGAATGCAGGATGCCATGAAGCCCAGGGCCTGCAGAATTTTTCTTGCAGGGAGCTGGGTCTTTGTTGCCATCATTTGAAAGTAATGAGTCAGTTGCCTTTGCTTGTCTGGCGTGAGATAAGCCATCTGGGCAGTTGTATTTAAGCTTGCACTCAGGAATATTATCACTTGAGAGGGCACTAGTTTTGATTTCTTTTCGTTTACTGTGTACCCTAGGCAAGTTAGTAATCTTTTTACAAACGCCAGATACTTTAGTAGAATCTCCTTGCTGTCTGCTTGAATAAGGCAGTCGTCCAAGTAGGGATATATTTGAATTCCTTTTTGTCTGCAAAATGCAATTACTGGTGCCAGGCATTTTGTGAAAACCTTGGGTGCAGTAGATAAGCCAAAGGGCAGTGCAGAGAATTGGTAATGCATTGAGCCAGCTATGAATCTGAGGTATCTTCTGCAAGATTGTCTGATTGGGACATGCAGGTATGCCTCCTTGAGGTCTAAAGTAACTAGCCAAGCCTTCTTGCCCAGCATGGGTAGAAGTTGCTGCAGTGTTAACATTTTGAATTTTGGAACATCCAGGAAAGTATTTAGGATTGACAGGTCCAGTACTGGTCTCCAGGCTTTGTCCTCTCTGGGTACCAGGAAAAGTCTTGAGTAAAATCCTTGTCCCTGTTCTTTCTGTGGTACTCTTTGAATAGCTCTCATGTCCATGAGAGCAGAAATTTGTTTTTGTGCCTCTGTCCATTGGTTTTGTGGCAGGTCAGGCATACCTTTTGATTTTGGAAGGGTGTGAAAGTGGAACCTGTAACCCTGAGAAACAATATTCAGTACTCATTTGTCCCGGGTGATTATGTGCCAATTTTGTGAGAAAAGTGCTAGCTTTCTCCCTAAGGGTGCTGCCAAAAGGTAAGTGCTTGGCATTTGTAGAGGGAAGTCATTGGGACGGTTTCCTTTAAGGTTGTGATTTGTCTTCTTTTTTGGGGGCTGAAGCACCCCATTGTTTAGGTCTGTAGGAGCCTTGGGGCTGAGATCTGCCTCTTGGGTGTCTGTATCTGCCTCTTTGTGGCCTGTCTGACACCGGAAAGGACAAATTTTTTGAAAGCCAGTTTCTGCTAAACCTGGGTGGTTGAACCTGTAAGAAATCCTTTACTGTCTGCATTGATTTTGCTTTATCTTCCATTTTCTTTAACACCTCTTCTGCCTTAACACCAAACAAAGTATCATGCTGTAGTGGTGCATCCAATAATTTTACTTTAACATGTTCAGGTAAAATTTGTTCTTTCAACCAAGCATGCCTTCGAATGACAGAGCCTGTAACTGCGGCTCTGCAAGAAGCCTCTAATGAATCAAAACCACATTGCAGAGTATGCTTTCCCACTTGTTCAGCTGCATGCAATAAATCCTGCATTTCCTTATTGTCAGGACTTTCTGAGTTTGTAAGCATTTTCTGTTTTAACAAAGACATGAGGTACTGTTGATATTTAAGCATGTGAAACTGGCAGTTTAAAGCCCTTACAGCTAAAGTAGCAGAAGTGTAAACTTTTTTCCCCCATCTATCCAGAACTCTAGAATCCCTATCAGAGGGGACAGGGTTTTTTGCAGTGGAAGCCTTAACCCCTTTGTGACACTGAGTAATTGTTTCTGGGTCAGCAGCAGGGTTTTTATAAAGAAATGTATGAGAGCCTGGGATCCTGTAGTACCTGTCTGGCTTGACTGGTGCAGGGGGTAAAGAATCAGGAGACAGAGTGGATTCAGAGAAAACATAATCAACAATATCAAGTACAGGGGGGATAGCCAGGGGCCTGTGCTGAGGCAATAAAAGAAAGTCTCTGAGCCTTTTCTTGGATTCTGAATAATCCTGGCTCTCCCAATGGAAATGCTCCCTCATGGTGTGCAAGGTTTCCCCAAAAGAATAATCCTCAGGTGGAGAGGCTGAAGGTATAGATTCTTCTGCATCAGAGTCCTCATAGGGAGGGAGAGAATATCCCTGATCTGAAGAGGAATCAGAGGAAATAGAAACCTGGTCAGAGGAGTCATAGTCAGTGTCTTGCCTAGGCCTTTTAATCAGGAAGGGGATGGGAACCCCTGATCAAAGTAATTAGGTCCTTGGCCATTTTAAGCATCTGTTTCTTTGGCATGGTTGACTGTCCAGGAGAATGCTGTACTTGTTTCCTTGTCTTTAATGGTGTTTTTGACTTTGCCTTGGCTGCTGTGTTGGACTTAATAGTAAGCTGTGAAGGTCTGAAAACACCCTCAGAAGCCGATGACTGCTCAGCGGCTCCGGACCCATCTGAGGGAATAGTTTCTGCAGGCCCGATACCTTGAGTTTCCAGAGGCCTAGGTGTCTCCACGTGGGAGTCGGACACGGCCTGTGGCTCTGAGGTAGCGGGTGTCAGGGGCTGCGAAAGTGCCTCACTGAGAACCGGCGACTGGCCTAGAAGAGGCTTTGTTGGTTTTGGACCTCGGATGCCTGTCCTTTTCCTTGTCTTTGCGTTTTTTATGAATTCCGGTCGTCGGTTGTTCCAACGGCATTATGTAGTTAAACCTTCAGCCAAAGTAATGTAAAGCAAAATCAAACCGACGCTTAATAGTGCGTTTGTTGAATCTAGCACAAAACCGACAACTAGTAACGTCGTGGTCAGGGCCTAGGCAAGGAATACAGTAAGAGTGAAAGTCCTTATGAGGTATTTGCTTCCCACAAGAAATACAATTGTTAACTTTTACTGACATCGGTCTGGAGCAAGAAAAAGTTTCCCCAGCGGGGTACTTAGCTTTATTGAAGACTTCTGAGATTTTTGAAATAGAATTTCAGAACCGGAGTCGGCCGACCGGCACTTGCGAACTGCTTTTGCTTCGGGCACTGCGCGGCAAGAAAGATTGAAGAAAATAGCGTCGGCTGCATCTTTTAGACCCCTGGCGCACTGACTTCAGGGAAGAGGCAACAGCAACTGACGCCGGACCTAGACTTTGGAATTCTGGCCGACTGCGGGTAGCCTGCCAGCAGGATAACCCAAGTGTAATGACTGGAACAGTGAAACACGATGAACATCAGTCCTGCTCAGTTTGTCCGCCAGTATATTGGACCGTCCCGGATTGTGCATTGCTACCAGAAACCAGCTGGTGGAAATCACCCATTCCCACACTTTCATGGCCTCGTGACAAAAGGAGGCAAGATCTGGTCCCTCCTTGCTTGTTGATGTACCAGACCACTGACATGTCTGACTGAACTGCAACAGTTCCCAGACGGACAAAGGCATGACGGGCCTGCACCACCAAAAGGACCGCCCTCAGCTCTAGAACACTGATATGCAACTTGGTCTCATATGAGGACCACATGCCTCGGACTATCCTTCCTGAGCAATGCCCCCTCCCCCTAGTTGGGAGGTGTCCATGGTCAGTGTGGCTTGGGGAAGGGCTGCAATAAATGGGTGTCCCTCGGCCAGTTCTGAGGAGTGCATCCACCATAGGAGGGACTCTCTGCCAGCCCTGCTGATACATATTGGATGAGTCAATGGTAGATCTAACCACGACCATTGGACTGCTAATGTCCACTGTAGTACCCGCATATGTAGACGAGTATAGGGAAGAAGAGTAATTGTGGCTGCCATGGAACCAAGAGCTCGTAATACCATCTCTGCTGAGGGGAGGTGTGACTGAGTGATCAAGGGCACATGGACTTGTAAGCTCCTTCATTTGCAAAGTGCCTCTCCTTGCTCCAACGTACTCTAGGACCTGGACTGGGTTCAGAGAAGACTTGGCTGTGTTGACAATGATGCCCAGATGACTTGACAGTTTCAGAGAGTAGTCTCTGGCTTGACAAAGTAGATGCTTTGTGGGAGCAACAAGGAGCCAATCGTCCAGGTATGGAAATACCTGTACTCCCTGAAGTCTTAGGTGAACCACTACAACTGCCATGACCTTGGTGAACACCCTGGGGGCTGTATTGAGACTGAAGGGTAGGGCTCGAAACTGATAATGATTGGCCTCTAGCCAGAAGTGGAAGAACCTCCTGGAGCATCAGTGAATCTTTATATGGTAGTACGCATCCTGGAGATCTATCGAGCACATCCAGTCTTTCTCCTGCAGGTAAGGCAGGATTGATTGCAAAGTGACCATCCAGAATTTCTCTTTGGCAACTGACAGGTTGAGGGTGGAAAGATCCAGAATAGGTCTTGGGTCTCCCATCTTTTTTGGCACCAAAAAGAACCTGGAATAGATGCCTGATCAGGACTGATCTTGGGGAACGGGTTGGATGACTTGTTTCTTTAGCAGATTGTTTATTTCGAGTGCTGCTACCTCCCTTTGCACATGTGGTGTTTTGTGGGAACAGGAGATACCACAAAGGGGAAGAACAGCCTCTGGATATGATCTGAAGCATCCAATGATCTGCTGACATGGACTCCCATGCCATTAGGTGAAACAAAAGATGACCCCCGACTGCCTCCAGAGCAGAGCAGTCGGGCAACCCCTCAGGGCTGCTGGGCGGGCCTGTCCAAGAAGGTTCAAGAGACCCCGCATTCCTCGGACCCTCTCTGCCACTGGGCCAGTGTCTATCAACACCCCCTCTGCCTCTGGGGGAAGATGAGCCCTGAGTGTCCTGGGAATACTGAAACTTTTGGAACCACATCTTCTTTTGCACTCGCTGATTCCTGGAGAAGGATCTTTGAGGGGTAGAGAAGCGGATCCCGACGGCAGACAATATCTTCCCATCCTTTTCACTCTGGACCAACGTCTCGTGAACGGTCTTCCTGAACAAGGAAGAACCATCATAAGGGGTATTCGCAAATGTAGCCTTAAAGGGTTCCTTGAACTGAGACAGCCTGAGCCAAGCGTGTCACCTCATGGTAACGCCAGACCCGGCCGCTCTTGCTGCTCCTTTGGTGGCATGCAAAAGGAGGTGCATGAATGTGTTAGATACTGCTTTTAGAGCAGCCATCTGCATGGAGAATGTGCACTAATCCTCCCGCGATATGGACTGCAAGGACAACTCAGCTAGCTCTTTGACAAGGCTGTGCTGCAGTTGGATGATGTGTGCCAAATAATTCAGCTCCCTTATGGAAAAGGTGGCTGAAGTATACACCCGCTTCCCTATACGACCCATCGTCCTGGACTCTCACTTGGGGGGATGGACCATAGTACTTTCTTGTGCTAGTTCTTTCTTGGTGGCAGCTGCTACAACCATAGCATCTACAGTGGACCCCTTGTTCGAATTAGGTCTATCCGAAGGGGGACTTAGGATCTTGTCTGGACATTTCAGAATTAGCTCCACGGTGTCCGGATCCTTCCATGTCTGGGTGGTGATAAGGTCCACCAATGGATCCATGGAGGGGATACCCAGGAAGTAGAAGGCTTCCAGAAACACCGACTCGTCCAAGGTAGGCTTAGGGGCGGACCCCCCCCCCCGGCACAGGAGCTCCATGATGTCTCCAAAGGAAACATCATTGGGGGAGAGTGATCTGGGGGAGCCTTCCCCTTCCTCCAAATCGGTGTCCTTGGTGAGGGACTCTGGGGAGGAGTCCAGGTGCCTCCTTTTGCATGTCCATTTGTGAGAAGCCTCTTCGGTGGGACTTTCCAGAGTGGACTCACAAACTGCCTGTTGTTCCGTAAGTGAAACTGCCTGGGGCACGGGCTGTCCCTGAGTGGACAAAATGGTCGAAGTAGCATCCAGAGTCGGGGCGGAATCTGAGGAAATCGTCAGGGGCCTCGACCCATTCGAGAGAACCCTTTCCACATATCAAATGCTAAACTACAGCGAGCCTCCTGGGATACCAGTAAGGAAGCAGCTCTCTTCGGATATGACAAGGGAATAAAGGCCGAGCCCACAGGCGCTGAGATGCCAAGGGAAGGACCGTGACCCAACACGGTTAGAACCAATGGAAACCCCACCTCGGATCCGATGCCCAGACTACGACTCCGAGAGCTGCTTGGGTCCAAACTAGTCGGATCCGACGTGCTGGCTCAAGGTAATGGCCGACCTCACACTGAGGTTAGGAAATAAGAAGTTATGTACTCACCATAACGTTCCATTTGAGTAGATAAACTTCATTTGTCAGCAACCTATGGATTTATCGGATCCACATTGGATCCGAGCCGGCAGTTTCCAACATCTAAGATCCAAGCTCCTCCCCCTTACCCATAACTCCCTGCCATCCCTTCCTGACCTCAGATCGAGTTTGCCTAAAAGCAAGACCTGCAATCACAATCTGCCTAGTGTAAACTGGATACAATCCACCATGAAGCAGGGATATCTATGAACATCCAAAGAGGACAGGGGGACGGAGGGAGGGACGGTTGCTGACAAATGAAGTTTACCTACTCAGATGGAACGTTATGGTGAGTACATAACTTCTTAATCTGAAGTAGTTAACTTCATTTGTGCATCAACCTATGGGACAGAGCCCCCAGCTACCTGAATCTTGGGTGGCCCTTATGGAAGGATGTTCCAGAGCACTGCGGAGCCAAAGGATGCTCTCCCTCTGGAAACCAGATCCAACTTACAGTGGTTTATAAATGTATGAGAAGAAGCCCACGTGGCAGCAGAGCAAATGTCATCCAACGAAACTCTAGCTCGAAAAGCAGCAGAGGTAGAAACAGACCGAGTAGAATGGGCATGGACTCCATGAGGAGCAGGCCGGCCAGAACTCTCATAAGCCAGGAGAATACACTGGGAAATCCACCTGGACAGTGTGACTTTAGAAACAGATTTCCCCAAACTGGATTTAGCAAAGGACACAAACAGCTGGTCTGACTGCCTATGACCGGCTGTCCTTTGCAAATAGAATCTTAACTGTCTGTGTACATCCAAAGAGTGTAACTTGTATTCGCCTTTATTTTGGTAATTGAGAAAGAAGACTGGCAAATTAATAGACTGGTTGATGTTAGATTCGGAAGCAATTTTGGGCAGAAAGGAGGGATTGGTCCTGAGGAATACCCTATCCTTGTGGAAAGTCAAGTACGGTGGCTTGGCACAAAGGGCTTGAAGTTCCAAAAAGTACAGTTTTGTACCTACCATAAATGTAGATGTTCGAGGATCCACATTGCTGCAGTCCTTACTATTGGGTAGTCCGCTGTCCAGTCGGCCCGAATACCAAAGTATATGGCTGACGTCGGTCAGAGCGCATTAGACTGACGTCAGTACGTCAGGGTACTAATGCGCATGACCGACGTCATATCCTCAGTCTTTTCTTGCCCCAGATGTCAGAAGACCCTAAAAAGACAAGGCCCAAAATACCTGCACCAAAAATATGCACAATAAATACAAAAATATATACAAAAATATCAGCATATAACCTCACCTACACAACCACCCCTAAACACAGAGGGGAAGGAGGGAGGGATGGACTGCAGCAATGTGGATCCTCGAACATCTACATTTATGGTAGGTACAAAACTGTACTATGTTCTTCGTTCCACATTGCTGCAGTCCTTACTATTGGGTAGAATCCCAAAGCAGAGGTAAGGGAGGCTGGCAAATCATAAAGAAGTAGGAGCTGACAACATGCCTTGCAAAACAGCAGTGGCAAAACCAGCCCTAGACTTAGAGTAGATAGGAAGGTGATAATGCTTAGAGAAAATATGCACTGAACTCCAAGTAGCTGCCTCCAAAATATCCTTAGTTGCCACCCCCCTTAGAAATGCTGTTGAAGTGGCAGTAGCCCTAGTGGAATGAGGCCTAATCCCAGCTGGAATCTCCTTGCCATGATGGGAATAACAAAATGCAATGCAAAACCCAATCCACCTAGAAATAGTTTGTTTTGACACAGGCTTGCCCTGAACTCAAAGCAAAAGAAACAAATAACTGCTGAGACTGCCTAAAATCCTTAGTCCTGCTTAAATAATAACGCAATTGCCTGTGTACATCTAAAGTGTGCAAAATCTTTTCCCTTTATTTTGGGGTCTGCATAAAAAGTAGGCAAATGAATTGTTTGGTTTAAAGCCACACTAGAAACCACCTTAGGCATAAAGGAAGGATTAGTACGTAATGATACCCTATCCTTATGGAAAATCAAAAGGGCTCTACTGCCATAAGGGCCTGCAACTCAGACACCCTTCTTGCAGAAGTAATAGCCAACAGAAAAGCAGTCTTCCATGACAAGTATTTCAATTCAGCAGTAGCCGCAGGCTCAAAAGGTTGTAGAGTAAGTTTTTCCAACACAAAATTGAGATCCCAAGCAGGAGTAGGAGCTCTACGTGGGGTCTTATATTCTTTGCCCCTCTAAGAAACTGCTTGAACAAAGGATGCGAAAACAATGGTGGGTCACAATCATAGTGAGCTGAAATTGCTGCAGCATGAATCTTAATGGAAGAGAAGGACAAACCTTTGTCCAATAACTCAGTAAGATATTGAAGAGCCACACTCAAATTAGGCTCAGAAATCTCCAAATTCTTTGCTGTACTCCAAAATAAAAATCTCTTCCATTTTTCTGCGTACACTTTCCTTGTACTAGGTCTTCTAGCTTCCATAATCACATTTAAAACTTGTTGAGGAAGTTGAGACCTGCTGTGTTTCAACACAGAATATGCCAGGCTGTTAGATGAAGAGAGTGAAGCTTGACATTGAGCAGATGACCATCCTTCTGAGATAACAGATGAGGAATCAAAGGTAAAGGCCATGGAGGCTTCCTTACCAGACTCCTTAGTAGTGGGTACCAGTGTTGCCGAGGCCAGTCTGGAGCTATCAAAATCATCCTTGGCTTGTCTTGTCTGACTTTTAATAGCACTTTTGGAAGAAGAGGCAGAGGTGGAAAGGCATACACATGAAGGTTTTTCCAACTGAAAGACAGAGCATCCACTTTCCAAGCTGTGTGATGAAACCCTTTGTGCAAAACTTTGGCAGCTGGTGGTTTAGTGGAGAAGCGAACAGATCTATGTCTGGAGTTCCCCATGACACTGTCAATTTCTGAAATACATGAAGATCCAGTTTCCACCGTGGGGATCCATGATTTGTCTGCTTAACACATCTGCTAAGGAGTTCTGTGCTCCCGGCAGAAACCTTGCCTGAAGAGTTAGTTGCAAGCTTAGCGCAGTCTCCCATAAAATCATTGCTTGCCTGCATAGAGGATAAGAATGTGTCACCCTTGCTTGTTGATGTACCACATGACAGTTGTGTTGTCTGTTAGAATCAACACCTGCCCTGGAAGAAGTAACTCCTTGAAAGCCATTAATGCAAACTGGACTGCTAACATCTCCTTCATGTTGATATGTAGATGCTGTAGTCTGGCAGGCCACTTGTCTTGTATCCACTTTCCATTTAGATGAGCTCCCCAAGCAATGTCCGAGGCATCTGTCGTTAAAATCTGACTCGCCTCTGGCCGGGTCACAGAGAGTCCCTTGTTTAGGTGACATTCCTGAGCCCACCACAAAAATTCTTTTTGAAGGCAAGGTATTATTTGAATGACAGTGTCCAAATCCTGGCAGTGCTGTGTCCATACATTTCTGAGATACCATTGTAGCTTCCTCATATGCAGTTTGGCATTGGGAAGCACCAGAATACAAGATGCCATGAACCCTAATGCTTGAAGGACTGTCCTTGCAGTCAGCACGGACTGATGAGATAGTTGATGGAAGTAAAGTGACAGACTCTTTTGTTTGTCCGGGGTTAAAAAGGCCATCTGGGCTGCTGTATTCAGTCTCACACCCAGAAAGCACATGTCTTGAGAGGGTACTAGACTGGACTTTATTTCGTTCACAGAATACCCTAGGCATCTTAGCACTGCTATAACATATTCCAGATGCTGTAGAAGGTGTTCCTTTTCTTGAGCCAGAATCAGGCAGTCGTCCAAGTAAGGATAGATTTGAATTCCTTGTAGCCTGAAGTAAGCTATCACTGGAGCCAGAACCTTTGTGAATACTCTGGGCAGTAGATAAGCCAAAGGGCAATGCAGAGAACTGATAATGAGAATTTCCAGCTCGAAACGCAGATACTTCCTGCAACTTAGTCTTATAGGCACATGAAGGTAAGCTTCCTTGAGATCTAAAGTTACCATCCAGTGATCTTTGCCCAGCAGAGGTAAAAGCTGTTGTAACGTCAACATCTTGAACTTTGGAATGTCCAGATAAGTGTTGAGGATAGATAAATCCAAAATTGGTCTCCACGTGTTCCCCTTCTTTGGTACTAGGAACAGGCGAGAATAAAATCCTAGGCCCCTTTCTGATACAGGGACTGGCTGAATGGCCCCTATTTGGAGTAACAGAGAAATTTGCTTACAGCCTCTTTCCTTTGTGGAGGAGGAACGCCTGGCATGCCTTTGAAAGGGGCAATGTTTGGAAATAAAACCTGTAACCGTGGTGAATGATATCCAACACCCATCTGTCTTGAGTGATTAAATCCCAATTTTCTTTGAAAAGAGACAGTCTTCCTCCCAAAGGAGCTGCCAGACGAGAATCTACTGGCAGCTGAAAAGGCAGGTCATTGGGTCTGTTTACGAAAGGACTGACCCTGCCCTCACCAGAAGTCTGAGCAGGTGAACTCCCTGTTCTAGGCCTAAAAGAACCTTGAGCTCTGCCCCTACCACGCCTAGACCTACCCCTAGACTGGGAATCATAAGCAGGATATGTCCACCCCTTAGCAGGCCAATTTCTACTAAACTTGGTGGCTGCACCTGCAAAAATCTTTAACAGTTTGCATAGACTTAGCTTTGTCCTCCATTTTCTTTAAAACTGCTTCCACAGGCGAACCAAACAACACATCAGACTGTAAAGGAGCATCCAAAATCCTTGTCTTAACATGCTCAGCTAAATTCTGATCCCTCAACCAGGCATGCCTGCGAAGAACAGAACTAGTGGCAGCCACCCTCGAGGAGGCCTGTACAGCATCAAAACCACATTGCAAAGAATGCTTACCCACTTGTTCAGACACATGAACCAAATCCAGCAACTCTTTACACTCAATACCTTCCGCCAAAGCATCCACCTTAGATTTCAATTGTGAAAGGAGATAATTTTGATATTTTAGCATGTGAAACTGACAATTCAACGCCTCATGGCTAGAGTGGAAGAAGTATACACTTTCTTTCCCCACCTATCCAAAGCCCTTGCCTCTTTATCAGTGGGAACAGGATTTTTAACCACAGAGGCCTTAACACCTTTAGGCCCCTGAGAAACAGTTTCTGGGTCCGCCCTAGGACTCTTAAACAAATACTTATGAGCTTGGGCACCCTATAGTACCTATCAGGTTTAACAGGAGCAGGGGCAAAGAATCAGGGTTCAGGAAGCCTCTGCAAAACATCTTCCACCACATTCAACACAGGAGGTATAGCTAAGGGCCTATGCTGGGGTAAAACAAGAATTCCCTAAGCCTTTTCCTGAATCAGAGTAATCCTGGCCTTCCCATTTAAAGTGCTCCCTCATGGAATGCAGAGTCTCTGAAAATGAGAAATCCTCAGGAGGAGAAGCTGTAGGAGTGGAATCATCCACATCAGAATCAGAATAAGGAGGATACTCCTGCAAATCTTCCGCAGAAGACTCAGAAGCCTCTGAACACTGTTCAAAACTATCAAACTCCGGTTCCACCCTAGGCCTCTTATCAGGAGGGGGCATAGAACCTCTAATCATAGTAATCAAATCTTCTGCCATTTTAAGCATATGTTTCTTAGGTACAGAACCTGAAATGCTAGGAGAAGCCCCCACTGAAGCTGAACTTGGCTTACCTCTCAAAGAAGTTTTGGCAACAGAAGGAGAGGCCCTAACTACCTTGGGAAGAGATGGAAGAACAGTTACCTGAGAAGCCCCCTCAGCCTGGCCTACCTCCTGAGAAGGCACATCCTGTAACAGTAAAGTTTCTGCCTGAGACTCCATAGAAACTCCTGGCAAAACCTCTGGCTCCACTGAGCCTTCTAAAGAACCGACGTCCGGGACTGCCGGTTCATCAACCCTAGGCTTCACTGTTTTGTCCTTACGCTTCTTAGAAGCGGGCGGAGTATCCGACGGCATTTTATAATTGCAACGCTTCCCAAACACTAACCTGGCACAGTCTAACCTCCTCTTAATAGTGCGTTTGTTAAACCTAGCACAAGAGCGGCATCCAACAACGTCGTGCTCAGGCCCTAAACAAGGTATACACAAGGTATGGTAATCCCTATGAGGTATCTGTTTCCCACAAGAAATACAGTTATTCACTTTTTCTGACATCCGGTTAAATACTGAGGCAAGAAAAAACCAAAATGTTCCCCAACGGGGTACTAAGCCAACTCTGATTCGGTCTGAAACTCCGGTTTCGGAAATATTTCAGAACGCCAACCTGCACTCGCAAAACTGCTTCTGCATCGGACCATGCGGCAAAAGACTGAGGATATGACGTCGGTCATGCGCATTAGTACCCTGACGTACTGACGTCAGTCTAATGCGCTCTGACCGACGTCAGCCATATACTCTGGTATTCGGGCCGACTGGACAGCGGACTACCCAATAGTAAGGACTGCAGCAATGTGGAACGAAGAACATCCCTTTTCGCCGAAGTAATAGCAACCAGAAAAGCCGTTTTCCAGGATAAGAATTTGAGATCTACCGAAGCAGCAAGCTCAAAGGGAGAAGCTGTTAAAGCCTGGAGTACCAGCGATAAGTCCCAAGAAGGAATTACATCCTTCACCAGAGGTCTTAGTAAGAAGGTGCCTTTTAAGAAGGCCCTACACAATCTGGATGAGGTCAAAGGGCCAAGATCACATCCAACATGGTAATGAGCGATTGCCGCCAATTGGACTTTGACTGTGGAAGAGCTAGCACCCTGATCAAATAATCCTGACAGAAAATCCAGCACAGCTGGTAACGGAGCTGTAAAAGGATCTAGTTTCTGATGTTCTGCCCAAATAGAAAAGAGTTTCCATTTGCTACGATAAACTTTCCTAGTAGACGGCTTGTGAGCAGCTACTAGGATCGCTTTGACCGGGGAAGAGATACCGGGAGTCCTAGCTAACAGTGGAACTGGATCAACCAAGCTGCGAGCTTGAGGTTGTCCAGGTTCGGGGCCGGCAGGCCCAAAGGGTGAGATATCAGATCCGGGACAGGATCTATAATCCAGGGAGGATTCACTAGATGAGACCATAGATATGGGAACCATGCCTGACAAGGCCAGAATGGGGCAATGAGGATAATTGTGCTCCCCAACCATCTGGCTTTCTGCAGAAACTTCAGCATCAGGGGAAGAAGCGGGTAAGCATAAAGTAGACCAGGTGGCCAAGCATGCACCAGAGCGTCTCTTGGTGATTCCCCGGGTGGGGGAATTAGAGCGAAGTAGGTGTTGCACTTCGTGTTTGAAGGAGAGGCGAAAAGATTGCAACAAGGTTGACCCCATTTGGAGAAGATCTGCTTCGCTACTTTGGGATTCAGACACCACTCGTATGGCGAGAGGATGGTGCGACTCAATTTGTCCGCTAGGATGTTGGACCGGCCCAGAATGTGTGTTGCTATGAGAAAGCGGTTGGTGGAACTCGCCCATTCCCAAACTCTCATGGCCTCTTGACAAAGTGGATAGGACCTGGTTCCCCCTTGTTTGTTGATATATCAAACGACTGACATATTGTCCATTTGGATCGCAATAGTCCCGACGGGAAGAAGGCTCTGAAGTGCTTGCAATGCTAACAGCACTGCCCTCATCTCTAGGACACTGATATGCAGTGAGGTCTCCGTCTGGTTCCACGTGCCTTGGATGGTCCTGCCCAAACAATGCCCCCCACCCGAGGTGAGAGGCGTCAGTGGTCACCATGGCTAGGGGATGGGACATAGAGAAGGGGTGCCCCTTTTGGAGGTCCGGAGACTGGAGCCACCATAAGAGGGCTCTCCTGCACACCCTGCTGAGAGGGACAGGATGGCTCAGGGGATAACGCAGGAAGGACAATTGGACTTGCAGGGTCCATTGCAGAATCCTCATATTTAGGTGCGCCATGGGAAGGAGACTGATGGTAGCCGCCATCGAGTCTAGGGCCCTCAGGACCAATTCCGCCGGAGGGGCTGGGCAATGAAGAATGGCCTGCACATGGAGTCTTAGAGATCGCATCCGGTTTGGAGTTAAGAAGGCTAAGAGCTGGTTTGTGTCCAATCTGGCTCGATAAAATCTATGATCTGAGCCGGGAGCAGGGAGGATTTTCCAGCATGGATCATGATCCCCAGCCGGGGAGCTAGTCAAAGGAAGAAAGTAGATGCCTTGTGGGGGCGGTCAGCAGCCAGTCGTCCAGGTATGGAAAGACCTAAATTCCCTGGAGTCTCAGGTGGGCCGCTACCACCGTTAACACTTTGGTGATCACCCGGGGGGGGGGGGGTGTGCTGAGACCAAAGGGGAGGACCCTGAATTGGTAATGGCTGGCTCCTAGCCTGAAGCGGAGAAACCTCCTGGATCGTCTGTCCATCAGATGTGGTAGTACGCATCCTTGAGGTCTATGGAGCACATCCAGTCATTTTCCTGCAAGAGGGGGAGAATGGATTGAAGAGTGACCATCCAGAACTTTTCTTTGGCTATTGCCAGGTTCAAGAGGGAGAGGTTGAGGATTGGTCTTAAGTCCCCCGTCTTTTTTGGCACCAAGAACAACCCGGAGTAAAAGCCTGATCCGTACTGTTCTGGGGGGACGTGCTGGATCGCTCCTTTTTCTAGCAGCTGACAAATTTCTGCGGCTGCGGCTTCCCTCTGATCGGGTGGGACATCGGGGAGGTATCTGGGTCTGAGAGGGGGATGGAGAAACGGAATCTCGTAGCCTCTGGATATAATTTGAAGCACCCAGCGGTCTGTCGTGATGGACTCCCAACCTGCTAGGTGCTTCGAGAAACACCCCCCGACTGCCTCCAGAGTGGAGCAGTCGGGTAATCCCTCAGGGCTGCTGCGTGGGCCCATCAGAGAAAGGTTCTCTGGACCCAAAGTTCTTCGGGCCCCCTCTGCCTCTAGGGAGGCATCCACACTGTCCTCCTCTGCCTCTGAAGGACGGGTTTTCCGGAGCGAAACGGGATTGTTGAGACTTTCAGAACCACATCTTCTTCTGTCCCTTTTGGTTATTTGAGGAGGACCTCTGGGGAGCAGAGAAGCGGACTCCGATGGCAGACAACGTCTTCCCGTCTTTCTTGCTCTGGACCAAGGTGTCACGTACGGTTTTGCCAAAGAGGGCAGAAGCATCAAACGGGGCATTAGCGAATGACGCCTTAAAGGGTTCCGCGAAATCACAGTGGCGGAGCCACGCCTTAGGACGACACCGCTCCGCTAGCTCTAGCGGCTCCTTCCGTAGCATGGAACAGTAGCCGCATAGAGGCATTGGAAATAGGCCTGAGAGTGGCCATTCGGGTAGAGTACACCTGTTTGTCCTCTGCCGACATGGACTCTGGCGGCGACCCAGCGTATTCTTTAATAAGATCCCGCTGGAGCCGTATGACGTGTGCCATGTAGTTCAGCGACCTTATGGAGAAGGTGGCTGAAACAAACATCCGCTTCCCCAAACAGTCCATCGCCCGAGACTCCTTGTCCGGGGGATGGACCGAGGGACTCTCCTGGGCCAGTTCCCTTTTGGCGGCTGCCACCACCAACATGGCATCTAGGGGGGGGTTCCCTTACTCCAATGTGACCTGTTCGAGGGGGGAATAAGAATTCTGTCTGGCCTCTTAGGGACGGGCTCCACAGTGTCCGGCTCCTTCCATGTCTTGGTAGTGATCAGATCTACCAGAGGATCGGCTGGAGGGGACACCCAAGAGGTAGACGGGCCTGCTTCAAACGCCTCCAGGAACACGGACTCATCCAAGGTAGGCTTTGGGGCAGACCACCACCCCTCTGATCCTGAGCATCTCCATGATGTCTCCAACTGAGACGTCTTCGGGGGGGTTGATCTTGGGGAACCTTCCCCTTCCTCCAAGTCTATGTCCTCTGTCAAAGACTCAGGGGAGTCCAAGTGCCTCTGTTTGCACTTGCGTTTGTGAGGAACTTCCTCGGGGGGGGGGGGCTGTCCTAGGAGGCCTCACCAACCACATCCTGTTATAACAAGGGAACGATCTGGGATGTCTGAGCAGGCTGTCCCTGGGGCCGGGTGATGGAAGTCGGACCCGTTTGCGAGGGAGTGCAGAGTGGAGCGGTAGCTAAGGCCGGGGGCCTGGAATCCCTCGACAGAACCCTCTCCACCACGTTGAATGCCGGAGAGCCGCTCTCCCTAGGATCCGAGAGCAGACCCTCCCTCGGATCCGACGAGCAGATCGGGGCCGGAGCCGATGCGATCGGATCCGAAGGGCCAGTACGCTCCGACCTAGCCGGAGCCGAAGGCATACTGACCGCCTCGGATCTGAAGCTCAACTCTCGACTCCGAGAGCCTGGATCTGAAGAAAAGGGACCTGACAGGCTCAATGGTGTTGTCGGCGCCGAAGTACCCGACTCCATCGGCGCTGACATTCCCCCGGCTCTGATGCTACTCGGCTCTGTAGACCTCGAACCCGGAAAGCGGGTTGGGGAAGGAGCAATCTGGGTAAAAAAAGGGTTGAGCTCCCCCCCGGAGGGGGGGAGGCAGGAGCACTCCCATCTGCAGCTGGGCCTGGAGGAACCTTCTCATTATCCAGTCCAAGTCTGCATCTGTTAGGCTTCTCATGGACCTATAAGAGGCCACCAAGGTGGGACGGGAGTGCCGCCTCGAAGACCTCGAGGGAGACCGGGCCTCATCCTCCTCCGGCCCTGGGGAGAACGGAGCCGGGAAGGAGAAGGCCTGGACGTCCCGGGGGGGAGAAGCTCGCTTGGCTGGCAGGGCTGAAGCAGAGGCTTCGGCCCGCCGCTTGTGGTGTTTTTCTCGGCGCTTCTCCCTCCTGGCTTCCCTATCCTCCTGGCCCAAGGAGGGAGGTTGAGTCCCGGCCAGGGGAGGGGACGTATCCGTAGGTGCTGCCACGGCAGGAGCCACGGAGGGACCGGAGGACAGAGCCAAGTCCAGAGGCAGAAGTCCCGCCAGAATCAGCTTCGACCTCCGGTCCCTGATAGTCCTGGGGTTGAACGCTGCACAAATAGAGCAGCCAGAAGACAGGTGTTCAACCCCAAGGCATATAACGCACCGAGTGTGGCCATCAGCCAGGGAAAGCTTATGGCCACACTCGGTACACTTGGAGAAAAAAGTTTTGGCGGACTCAGACATAACCTAAAAACGCACACACTAGGCCCCAAAAACCACACACACACGCACACCCTAACGCTCTCATGAGAAACGGGGGAGGAAAGGCTAACAATTACTCTAAAACTAATGGAAAGGTAATGCACACACAAAACTCACTCAAAAACTAACTATAATCGAAAAAGAAAAGATTTTTCTCTCAGAAAAACTCTTGAAGACCTGGAAGCTCGAGATGAAGCTGCTGGTGTAACCACGGCAAACTAGATCTGAGGTCAGGAAGGGATGGCAGGGAGTTATGGGTAAGGGGGAGGAGCTCGGATCTTAGCTGTTGGAAACTGCCGGTTCGGATCCGATGTGGATCCGATAACCCATAGGTTGATGCACAAATGAAGTTAACTACTTCAGATTTAACTTTTTTTCCACTGTAGTGCGATCTTGGAGTTGGTATATTTAATTTACAAGGGGGTGTGGGAGGCACAACTCCCCCCCAGATGGGGGTGCAGAGGGGCTTGCCACCCTGCAGAAACGTAGTAGAAAGTCATTCAGTGTTATGAAGCACACTTTCAATGTTATGAATTTTCAATGTTTTGGGTTTTCAGTATTTTGAATTTTCGATGTTATTGTCTCAATGTTATGAAATTCAAAGTTATGAAGTAGACCATATATATATATTTTTATATATATATATATATATATATATATATATATATATATATATATATATATATATATATATATTGGAACTCTTGAGCAGCCAGAAAAAAAAAAAAACATCGAAGAAATACAGTACAGTATGAACAATTCAGTTTTTCATGTGTTGCACTTTGTTTCAACCCCACAGAAGCATACCTTACGTTTTTAGTTTTAAGTTTTAAAAAGGAAGATGCAAATAAATTCCCTCTCTCCCCAATGTAAAAACAAGTCAAATCACTAAAATATCAATACTCGCTCCATACTCAGTTTGTATCAGATTTCACATTCTCTCTCTCTCTGATTTCTCAAACACACAGTCTCTTCAAACTTTCATACATACATTCACTCACACTCTCTCTCCAATCTCTCACAAACACTCTTTCAGCTTTCATACATCTCTCCGATCTTTCTCACACAGTCGCTTCTGTTTTCATACATGCATTCACACTCTCTCTATTCAATTCTAATGCACTCAGAGTGCCACTGAAAACTGTTCTGTGTGCCATGCTTTCTAGTGGAAATAGGTTTAAAATATTATTATTCCAGCCAGGCTTTTAATTACTGTATTTCAATATTAAAATCAATTCAATACAGTGTTTATGTGATGGTATGGTATAATATAGGATACAGTATTTGTCAGGTCTGTTTTTAATAGTAACTCTCAAGCAACTATAAACTACACTTATCCGTCGTCTACCAATTTCTATGGGTGCCGGTTAACTGAGCATTTGTTTACTGTCCACACACACACATTTTATATATATATATATATATATATATATATATATATAGATATAGATATATAGATATATAGATATATGTGTGTGTCTACTTCGACCCATCAAAATTTCAGTTTGTTGAAGCTGAAATAAGCGATCCCAGTTCAGTGAAAGTGCTTTTAAATGAAAACGCACTTCCGCGAAACTCTGTTCACCGAGTAGTTTTGATAAATTGTGGTAAAGTGAGGATAAGGGAATATTCTCTTTTCCCCACTGTAGTGTGATCTCGGAGTTGGTATATATATATATATATATATATATATATATATATATATATATATATATATATATATCTAAGTAGTGGGTGGGGGTGAAGGGCACAGGGGCTTGCCCCTCTGCATAAATGCGTTTAATTGTTTTGTATTTTTTTTTTCGGTGTACTGATTTTTGCGAAAGTGCATTTTTGTTTAAACGCACTTTCGCTCAACTAGGATAGCTTATTTCAGTTTCAACAAACTGAAGTTTCGATGGGTCGAAGTAGATTCATACATATATAGGCAGACAGGCTTACACGATTAAGAAATTGATCAATCAGAGCCAAGTGTAAGTGAAAAATGCCAAGGGTGGAACTAGAACAGACTTTCTAAAGTTTCACTCTGAATGAACTACACACAATGCTGAGCCTCCAAAGCAGCTAAAAAAAATAGTCTGCAAGGTGACTTAGCAGCATGAAATGTTATCTGTAACATCAGGAATGTGGTGTGCAGCTGTAAGATGAACATAAAATGCCACAAATTTGTTCACAGGCTGTGATTATAAGCAAAGTGGAACCATTTAAGTAACTTTTCAAAACATAACAGATAATACATCTAGAGATTTGTTTCATTCAAAGTTCTAGACCAGAGTACTCTGCCCCTTTGGTTGCACAGACTCCATTGGGGTAGGGAGGGTGGCCTAATGGTTAAGGTGTTTGCTTTACAAACACAAGGTGCAGGATTTGAGTCTCACAAGGGATGATCGGCTAGGCTTAAAATGGCTCGCAAGGGCAGTTAGCTTAGTACTAACCTATGAACCTAGGACATCTGCATGTTCTGGCAAAAAGGGGATAAACTGCCAGTGCTAGTTTTACTTCTTTCTTGCCTAGCAGAGACTGGAACTTTAACTCTTTCCATGAGAGGGTTACCAGCCACAAACACTTGGCTTCTCAGGACCAGGTGACAAAACCTGGAAATATAGTCTTCCCAAGAACAGCCTTTTTTTTTTTTTTTTTTTTTTTGGGGGGGGAGGGGGGGGGTATTGGTTCCACCACATCTGCTTCTTTGATCAAGCTCATCATCTCATCGGCGGGAGGGACCACCCAACAACTAGCTGAGTTGGATCCAAAAGCCTCAAGAAATACAGATGCTTCTTGGGAGTGAGCTTTGGAAGGCCAATCTTCTTTCGGTCTCAACAGTTCGGGGATCTCACCAAACGAGACATCTTCAAGTACTGACCTGCTATCATTAGCTTTCATCCTGTGTGTATATGATCAGAAAGCCAATTAATCATTCACGGAATAATTTACAGCTTAATATTTAAGCGTGTAAGTTTATCAACAATGCCTGCATGGGGATTCATGTGGGGGATCCATCCCCTTCATCAAATTCACTGTCTTCAGTGAGGGACTGTTATGGGGAGGCAATGTGCCTCCTCTTACAAGAATGTTTCAGAGGAGCCACAGCAGCTTTGGAGAGGACTCAGAAGACTGTTGGGTGTCTTGTATGAGGAGCATCTCAAGGCTTATTGGAACTGGCTGTCCCAATGATACAGATTGTGTAGGATCAGGACTCAGGGTTTGTGAGATAGCTGGAACAGAAAAGAACAGAAGTTCATTCCCCAGTAGTGCAGACAGCTCTCTTGACTGCTTTGAAGTCAGAAGCAGAGGGGGAACCCTGAACCATCCTGGTAGAAACTGAGACCTTCACAACTGAATGGTTAAGAAAAGCAGCTCGACTCCATTCCAAGACAGATGCTAGAGACGAGCATTCTAACAACAAATTCCTGAGCAGAATGGATATCTCTGCCAATTTTGGAATCCGTTCCAAAGCTTTGTCTCCGAGATACCTCTGTATCTGAGGAGCTCGGAATTAGTGGGATCAGAGAAATAACCAGAGTGGAAGATGGCCACATCTTCGGACCAGACATAACTTTTAAGGAAATCTCAGAACCAAAGACCCTGAAGACAGAAGGTTGATCAGATTAAGAGCAACCATAGTAAGGGTCAAAGGGCCAAAGCTCATGGGTCCGAAGGAAGTCAAAGACAGGAGAGTCTCCAGTTAAATTTCAGTCCTGAGGAACTTCCTCATTTTATCCATATCAGCTTCTGACAGGCCTTACAGACCTTAGGCAGGAAGATGCAGATGGGGGTCTGGATGATTTTAGCACTAGTTTCTCTTGATGAAAAGGGGGAATGAAACCTGGGAGCAATCGGCCATGGTGAAAATCTTGGCTTCAATAAAGGAGGGGTTCTGGATTGTGCAGGTGTCGAATCTAAAGGGGAAGTAGGCCAGAAACGAAGACAATCAAGACAAAGGAGAGCAGTCAGGGAAGCACTTCCTTGTTTCCTTGCTTTTGTACTTGGGCTTATCACTCTTCTTCCCTGCTAGATGGGTGGCTCTAGACAGAGAAACAGATTTAGACAATTCTCCCACAGAAGGAGGGAGACATCCCTTCAATACCAATTTCTGCACTCAATAACAGCCTAGTGGCCAACAGCCATACATATAGAGCAGTCCTCATCCAAGTAGGCAGACAAACAATAAACACACTTTTGGCGAGTACAAATTTGTATGATTGTGGCTGCAAAATAGCAAGTAGTCTGCTCTCAGTTTCATTAGGTAGGGGTTGCCTGGATATATTTTGGGAACCCCTTTAGAAGATTCAGTGGTGACCACAGAAGGATCAGCTTTAGGATTTTTGTAAAAATGCTTGTGAGAGTCGAGCAGTCTGTAAATCCCGTCTGGCTTCCTAGGCACAAGAGGTAAAAAGGTAGGGTGTGGGTCTATGTCCTCAAAAACCTTATCTAGTACAATGTGTACTGAAGGAATAGCCAGCGATCTAGGAGAAGGCAAGCTTAGATGTCCCTGTTGTGTACCTGAGCCTAGGAGAAAGGCTTAATCTCCCAGTTAAAAGCTTCCTTTATTTTATGTATAGGTCCCAAAAGGAAAGGTCTTTGGGTGGGAAAGCCGAAGACAGTATCATCAGAGTTTGGATAGGTTTGTGGTCGTTAATGACCCTAATAAGAGAGCTCTTTCTCATCTTCAGAGGATGAAGAATCTTCATCTTCTTAGAAGGTTACTTCCCTTGTTCTCTTAGTCAGACAAGATTCTGAAGATTGTGAGGGTTCACTGGATTAATGAAGTTTATAAATTCCTGTGTTAACTTGAAAAGATTCTGGACTTCAGACTGAGGCATGGGGGTTGAGGGGGGTGGTGAGGCCAAGACTGGAGCACATTTCTGTTTAAACAGTTCAGTTAACAAGCATGAGTGAGGGATGTTGTCATTCGACTACATCATCAGTAGTATGAGGAGACCCAACGTCTCCCTCCTGAACCACTTCTCAGACGTCGGAAGGAGATGCCTGAAGAAGCAGATACTTAATGATCTAAACCGAAACTAATTTAAAATAAGACAGCCAAGCAGATCTAATTTCAAGTCGCTGCTGAGGGCTTACTCATGTTTAAGTCCTACACATCTGAAGGAAGAAGGTTAAAGCATTGTGTTATTTTCCTAAAATCTGCAGTATGCTCCAAAAATTATGAGCTAACCAAAATAAAAGGGAAACAGAATATTTAGAATCACTCCCAAAAGATAAGCAAGTTGTAAAAAGATTATTAAACAGATGAGATAGCACAGCAATGCTAACAAGCACCTTGCAGTAAAAGCAGCACCACAATTACCCTCCCGTTTCTAGGAAAATGACTTTTTGACATGACATAAGAAAGGTGCTTCACAAAGCTTTGTGAAACACCTTTTCAGTTCTATTAAGAGGTATTCTTGTGCAACAGTATAACAAAGACAAAAAGCTAAAAGAGCTTTAAAAGCTATTCTACACTTCACTGTTACGTATCCACACACTAGTATGAGAGAGTGAAGTGTAACCGCTTTTAAAGTTATTCCTTCATCATATGAATATTTTCTGCTTCTGCCCACTGTCTTCCGGCCAGAGCTATTTGTTTCAAGAACATCAAAGTTGTAAAACACTTTACACATCTAGTTTTCCCCCTGTAACTGGTAGCACATAGAGCAAAAGTTTCATGTACTGCAAAGAACTATTACATAGTCTCACTGATTATAACTTTTTGTGTGTTAACAGTGGAGCAAAGCAAGCATCTCAAAGTGAATATCTTGACACTCATCTTGACGCACATAAACTGGTTATAGTCAGAGACCCAACAATAATCCTCTATATTCTTACTTACAGTAGTACATTATGTGAGAAGAAAAATGGGCAAAGGAAGAATGTCAGAGTAATAATGAGAAACCATGCCACATTAACACTACAGAATATAAGCACAATGAAAGCAAAAATTATTCCGCCTGTTTTTATAGCGCTAATGCAACTCGAGAGAATGTATTTACATACAGGGTAAACAGTTTCTTGACTTCATACATTTCTAACTCAACTGTGACCATTGCATCTGACACATTTGCCTACCAAATGGACAAATAGTTAAAGAAATAAACCACCACACAACAAAAATGCCAGCACATGCAGGTAGGGTTACTGCGAAAAAATTCACAAGTCAGTAAGGAGGGGAAGAACGAATAAAATTTTGGCTCAGAAATACAGCTTAAAGGTGGAAAAACAACTCAAAAAATTCTAGGCAGTAACCAATCACTCAATAAACAAACAGCTTCTTACCTATTAGATGATCAACATTCACAGAAAACTTTCGGCACATGAAGTCGGGATCATGACCATTTTTCTGAAGGACTATCTGTGATATACATTCATCCACTAATTTGTAATACTGGGGCCTATAAAAAAAACATTAACACATTTCAGTATAATTTACATTCCTGCTTAAAGCAGTATACCACAATATTCTAAAAGTTACCTCTCCAATCCACAAATGGCAACACAAAGTATTAATGCAAGAATGTAACTGACCATATATATATATATATATATATATATATATATATATATATATATATATATATACACACACACACACACATATGATTTCCTATTGAAATGTTGCCATGCAATTGCACGGCTATGAAGTATTCGAACAACAGATGTTCGTATACTTCATATTTTAAGTTCGTGAGCGGTATAATTGCGAATGGACTGTGCATTCGGAAATATAACGTTCGCTCATGTAAAGGGATTGCAGTACAGTGCGGTTAGGAAAATACATCCCTTTCCTCACTGTAGTGTGATCTCGGAGTTGGAATATTAAGTTGGGGGGTGCAGGGGGGCTTGCCTCCCTGCATAAATGGGATGTTAGGTTAGTCAGTTAGTTAGGGAGTTATGGGAAGGGTGGGATTGCTGTTAAGTGCTGAAAATGTCGTGATAGACATTTTCGGCATTAACAGCTATTTTACGACAATAGGGACGTTCGGTAATGTGTACTTAAGGCGAAACACTTCGCTAATAAGTATTTTGAGATTATGATAGTAAACACATATACGTGTGTGTGTGTGTGTGTGTGTGTGTGTGTGTGTGTGTGTGTATATATATATATATATATATATATATACACACTATATATATATATATATATATATATATATATATATATATATAAATATATATATATATATATATATATATATATAAAACATTCCATCTGTGATGCCGATCTTCATTCTTTCCTCATGAATGGGTTCAGATCCGATCTGTCAAGATTCAACTTGGCCGATGCTACAGCTTGCAGCTACCAGATCTCTCGAGCTTCTCCCTTGCCCACAATGCAACCTGCTAAATACCTCAGATCTTGTTTGCTGCTATACAGAATAAAAGTACAGAGAAAATATGGGAAGCCATATCCAAAGTCATTTAAACATGCAAATGTACCTATTCAGAGAGCATGTAAACTGCTCATTCCTCCAGAAGTCATGGATGTGGGTAGGTGGCAGGGGATGTAAAGAAAGAATGAAAATCGACAACACAGATGGAATGTTATGGTAAGTACATAACTTCTTTAACTGATGTCAATCTTCATTCTATCCTCACGAAAGGGACAGCCCCCCTAGTTACTTAAATCCACGGTGGGCTCAAGGAAGGATATTCCTGAGCACAATAGAACCAAATGATGCTCTATCTCTAGAGACCAGATCCAATTTGTAATGAGTAATAAAGGTATGAGGAGTAGCCCAAGTTGCTGCTGCACAAATGTCATCCATAGACATCCTAGACTTAAAAACCGTGGAAGTAGCCACATATCTAATGGAGTGTGCTTTCAATGGGTGTTGAAGAAAAATCTCCAATTTAGCATAAAAAAGAGATGCAATTTGTTAACCACTTTGATACAGTAATTTTAGAAACTGGTTTTCCCAGTTTTGGTCCAGAAAAGGAAATAAATAGTTGGTCTGCTTTTCCTGACTTTTTTCTCTCTTCTTTGCAAACAGAAACTCAACCGTCCATGAACATCCAGTAAATGTAAAATATATTCTCCTTTGCTGGAAATTTAGGGAAAATACTGGCAAATTGATAGAGCTATTTACGTTGGATTCAGACCCCATCTTCGGAAGAAAGAACAGATTGGTACGCAAGGTCACTCTATCTTTATGAAAAAACAAGCAAGGAGGTTTAGAAGATAGTGCTTGGAACTCAGAAATCCTTCCTGCGGAAGTGATGGCAACCAAGAAAGTGGTCTTCCAAGAAATAAATTTAAGGTCACATGTAGCTGCTGGTTCAGAGGGAGGCTGTGTGAGAGACTGCAGCATTAGGTCCCATGGAGGTGTAGGGTCTTTAAAAGGAGAAGGTGTGTCCCTTTTACAGAGGCCTTGCTCAACTTGTGAGAAGCTATGTGTGTGCCACTCAAACCTGTATGATAACTTGAAATTGCTGCTAACTGTACCCCAATGGTTGAGGTATTAGCACTGTTTTATAAAAGGTTAGCAAATACATCTAAAATGTGATAAATAGATGCTGAAAAGAGGTCAAGTTTATGTGACTGAGCCCAAATGGCAAACCTTTTCCATTTACTAGAATGTTTTCCTTTTCAAAGGTTTATGGGAAGACATAATTATACATCAGACAGGTGATGAAAGCATAGACTGCCTGGTTACTAAGAGAACTGGAGAAACCAAGGAGTCAGCTTGAGGTTTGGTATATCCGGGTGTTACATGCCCATTGGATGAGACAGGAAGTCCAGAGTTGGATCTAGGTTCCACAGTGGTTGAACCAGGTGAGGGCATAGAAAGGAAAACCAAATTTACCGAGGCCAGTAGGGGCAATGAGGATCACTGTGCTCTACGACATGGCAGCTTTCTGCAGAAAATTTGGAATCAATGGGGTTGGCGGGAATGCCTAAACGAGACCAGGGGGCCAGTTGTGAAGTACAGTATTCCTCAGTGACTGTCCCCCTTGGGGGAATCAGGGCAAAGTAGTCACTGCACTTGTTTTATAGGGGAGAGGCAAAATGATTGCAGCACGGCTGGCTCCATCGACAGAAAATCTCCTCCACCACCTTCTCGTTGAAGGACCATTCTTGTGGAAGTAGTATGCACCTGCTCAGTTTGTCTGCAATCACATTGGATCTCCCCAGAATGTAAGTCACTAAAAGAAAGTGGTCTGAAGAGACCAGGAGTGCTTATCCATATAATGGGTAAGATTTGGTCTCCCCCTGTTTGTTGATGTACCAGATGATTGACATGTTGTCCTTTTGAAAATCAATCATCCCAAAGGGAAGAACATCTTAAAATGCTCACAAAGCCAAAAGTACTGCTCTCACCTCTAGAACATTTATATAAAAATTATTCTCTTCGGAGGACCAAGTACCCTGGACTGTCCTTCCAAGATAATGCCTCCCCCACCTATCTGGGAAGCATCTGTGGTCAACTATAGCATTGGGCTGTTGGGGATTGAATGGATGGCCATGGAACAAGTTAGTCGGACTGGATCAAGCAATAAAGGTGTCTTCTGCACATGTTGGTAATTTTTGATTGATGGAAGATCAACCACTAGGTAGCCAGCATCCACTTTAAGATCCACATATATAATATGGCCAATGAACTAAGGCTATCTCTGCAGCTGTGAGGGAGTTCTGAGAACTGTGCAGGCTGAGACTGATGCACTGTCTACAACCATCTTAAACAGTGACCTTACAGTTAGAACATGGTGAAGTGGAAGGGAGGCAATGGTCATACTCGTGTTAAGCAGTGCTCCAATAAATTCCAGTGTCTGAGTTGGAGTTGTGGTTTGTTGTAATTTATAGTAATTCCTAGGATAGCACAGGTGTGGAGAACCTGATCCCGTGACTGTATGGGATGATGCCTCATTGGAGCAGTAATGAGCCAGTCATGCAGGTAGGGAAACACCTAGAATCAATGCAGTATGACATGTGCTGTAACTATTGCCCCTTCAGGGATGTGGTGAGTCCAAAGGGCAGTACTCTGAATTGGTAATGACTGGCTCCCAACCAAAAGCTTAGGTACTTCCTGGACCACCTGTTCATCTTTATGTGACACTAGGCATCCTGGAAATCTATCAAGCACATCCGGTCATCCTTGCCCAGAAAAGGGAGAATGGAGTGAACTGTGACCATGTGGAACTTGGTTCATTGAACAGATTTGTTTAGATTTGTGAGATCCAAAACTGGTCTCCAATCCCCTATCTTTTTTGGCACTAAAAAGAACCTTGAGTAAGTTCCAAATCCTATCTGGTCTGGTGGGATTTCTTGGATAAAAAGTTGTCTTACATTAACGTTCCATCTGTGTTGTAGATCTTCATTCATTCATTACTGATATGACTTCAGTTTCATCCTCGGAACCGACACGGCCGTTACCAAGCTTGTGCCAGCCAAAAACTCTCAGCTAAGTCCTACCTACAATAGCCCCTCTCATAGTCTCTTCAGATCGAGTTTGCCCACCCTTATACTATAGAGAGATTAATAATAATAGTAGGAGGCTCTGTCTGAACAGATACCCTAAACTAATAAGGAAATCCTAAAGTCCACCAGGAGTCCAGGCAGGGGGACGGAGGGCGGGAAGTAATGAAGATCTACAACACAGATGGAACGTTATGGTAAGACAACTTCTGTATCTGATGTTGCAAATCTTCATTCCATTCATTACTTACTGATAGGACCAAGACCCCAGCTACTTTTAGTCCTGGGTGGCCCTAAGGAAGGATATTCATGAGCACCATGAAACCAAAAGATGCTCTTCCCCTGGAGGCCAAATCCAATTTGCAGTGAATGATAAAGGTATGTGGACTTGCCCAAGTGGCTGCTGGGCAAATATCGTCCATAGAGGCTCTGGAGTGAAAGGCCACTGAGGTTGCTATCTATCTAGCAGAGTGAGCATTTACTTTGGAAGGCAAAGACATTCTGTTTTGTTGGTAGATGAAAGTAATTGCGTTTCTGAGCCAAGAAGATAAGGTCATTTTGGAAACAGGCTTACCCATCCTGGGTCCTGCAAATGCTACAAATTGATCCATTTGCCCAAGTGATTTTGCTTTGTCCAAGTAAAAATGAAGTTGCCTATGAACATAAAGGGTATGTAGAAGGTACTCCCCTTTATTTGAATGATGGGAAAAGAAAACGGGTAGGTCAATAGATTTGTTGATGGAAAAAACAGAAATGACCTTGGGCAAAAAGGAGGGATTAGTACAGAGATAAACTCTATCCTTGTGGAAAACCAAATACAGACTCTTGACACTCAAGGCCTGCGACTCAGAAACTCGTCTCGCTGAGGCTACCAGGAATAAGGTTTTCCAGGACAAAAATGTTATATTGCATAAATTAGAAGGCTTGAAAGGAGGACTTGTTAACGACTGAAGCACCAGTGTCAAGTCCCATGGCTCTGTAGGGGGTTTGACAGGAGGTTTAATATGTAATACTCCTTTCATGAAGGTTTTGTACAGTCGGTGTGACATAACTGATGAACTGTCGATTTCAGTGTGAAAATTTCCAATAGCTGCTAAATGTACTGTACTTGTTGATGCTGAAGTTCCAGCGTGTAATAGGGTAGTAAGATATTCTAGGATCTTCTGAACAGGCATAGAGAAGGGATCCATGTTTTGTTCTTTGGCCCATACAGAGAACTTGGTCCACTTACTAAAGTAAATTTTTCTGGTGGACAGTTTGTGCGAAGCCAGGTGGATCTCGCGAACAGGGGATGAAATATCAGATAGCCTGGCAATCATTGGAAGTGGAGAAACTGAGCTTGAGGCTGTGGAGATCAATCTCTGAGGGTGAGTCAGCAGCCCTTGAGATTGATCTAGGATCCATGGGGTGTGGATAAGGTGAGGCCATAGGAATGGGAACCAGACTTGATGGGGGCAATGAGGATCACTTTGCTTCTCAACCTTTGAGCTTTCTGGAGAAATTTTGGGATGAGGGGAAAGGCATACAGTAGACTCGGGGGGCCAATCATGCTTAAGCACATCCCTCGGTGACTCCCCCTGAGGGGGGATCAGGGCAAAGTAGCTTCTGCATTTGTTGCTTAGGGGTGAAGCAAACGGGTCGCAGCAAGGCCTGCCCCAGCGACGGAAGATTTGAGCCGCTATAATCGGGTCGAGGGACCATTCGTGAGGCATCAATATGTTCCTGCTCAGATTGTCTGGAATGAGATTGGAGCTCCTTGGAATGTGCTTCACTATGAGAAAGCGGTTGGAAGCCATGCCCCAATGCCATATTCTCATGACTTCCCAACACAGGGGGTAAGACCTGGCCCTGCCTTGTTTATTGATGTACCAGATGATGACAAGTTGTCCGATTGTATTGTAACAGTCCCGGAAGGAAGACATGTGTGGAACACTTGCAACATTAAGAGAACTGCCCTCAATTCCAGGACATTTATGTGCAAATTGGCCTCTATGGGGGACCTAGTGCCTTGGACCATTCTTCCCTGGAAATGCCCTCCCCCACTAACAGGGAAGCATCCGTGGTCACAGTGGCCTTAGGCTGGGGAAGACAGAACAGTCAACACCAAAGATTAGTTTCTGGATTCATCCACCATAGCATTTCTTCCATGCAAAGGTTTGTAAGGTGTATCATGTGGTTGCGTGGGTAGGTTAAGAATGACTACTGTGAAGAAAGGGGCCACAGTAATAGTCATGTGCAACCTCGCCGTAATGGTTGTTGCCAAAGAGCCTAATCGTTGTAGTACTAGGCGTGCTGGTACAAATGTCTGTGGAAGGAGAACTTGAATATGACTTCTTATTTTTGAAAGCCTGTAAAGAGGAAGGGAAGCTTGACATGATGTTGTGTCGAAGATCGCTCCAATTAATTCTAGTGTTCTTGTTGGAGACATGTTTGATTTTCCCATATTGATCATGATACCTAGGTGAAGAGCAAGGCCTTGAGTGCAAGAGAGATTGAGAACGAGAAGGTTCCTGGTCCTGGCGATGAGGAGCTAATCGTCTAGATACGGAAACACCTGGAGTCCTTGTCAGAGATGAGCTACTACGACTGCCATACATTTGGTAAACACTCCGGGGGCTGTTGAGAGAACAAGGGCAGTACCCTGAACTGGTAGTGATTGGCTCCCAGCTGGAAGCGAAGAAATCTCTAGGAACGTTTGTCCATCTTTATGTGGTAATATGCGTCCTGAAGGTCTATACAGCAAATCTAGTCGTCCTTCCCCAGAAAGGGGAGAATGGACAGCACCGTGATCATTTGGAATATTTGAGGTTTGATGAATTTGTTTAGTAGGGTGACATCAAGGACTGGTCTCCAGTCCTTTGTCTTTTTTGGCACTAAAAGGAACCTAGAGTAAAAACTAGATCCTAATTAGTCTGGTGGGACTGGTTGGATGACTCATTTTCTTAGAAGTTTTTCGATTTCCAAGGCTGCAGCATCCCTCTGACCGGGTGGAATGTCAGAGATTTGTTTTATGGGTCTGGGAGTGAGATTGAATGGGATATGATAATCTATGGATATTATTCCCTGCACCCATGAATCCAATGTTATGAGTTGACAAATGGGATATGATAACCTCTGGATATTACTCTCTGCATCCATGAATCTGTTGTTATGAGTTGCCAGGCTTGTAGGTGCAGAGAAAATCATCCCCCGACTGGTTCTAGAGGAAGGCAATCGGGCCTCTGCTCAGGAGAGCTGGAAGGGCCGGCCAGAGAACAAATCTCTAGCTGCCTGGTTGTGCAGACCCCCTATGCCCCGAAGCGGACATCTTCCGGATGAGTTGCCCCCTCTGCCCCTGGGGAAATGCTTGCCACGAGTGTTACAAAAAGATCCTTGGGACTTCTTGAACCACAATTTTCCTCCCCTCTGATTCCTGGAGTACGATCTCTGGGGGGTGGAGAAACTTATGTCGACAACAGACAAGGTCTTTCCATCTTTCTCACTGCGGGACAGTTTCTCTTACTCTTGGACCAAAGAGGGAAGATTCGTCAACAGGCGCATTGAGGTTCCACGAAGTCACACAAACGCATCCAAGCATACTGTCTCATGGCAATGCCGATGCGGCTGCTCGAGCTGCCCCCTCGGTAGTGTGAGAAATCAAGCGCATCGAGGAGTTCGAGATGGATTCTAGGGTAGCTAGCTGAGAGGCAACAGTATCACACAACTCCTCAGGCAGTACCCCTGCCAAAGAGGCAGACATTTCTGAGATTAGGTCTCTTTGGAGGCAAATAAAGTGTGCCAGGTAATTCAGCGACCAAATGGCAAAGGTCGCTGAAGCAAAGGTCCGCTTCCCCAGTCTGTCCAAAGCCCGATACTCCCTGTTCAGGAGATGCAGTGGAACTATCTTCTGCCAGTTCCCTCTTAGTGGCTGCCGCTACGACCATGGAATCTACTACTGGCTGTTTGGACCAGTTGGGTTGGTCTTCAGGAGTGTTCAAACTTTTACTGGGCCTCCGGGGAACAGGTTCTATGTTCTCCGGAGCGTTCCAGGTACGCTGCACGATAAGCCTAATGAGCTCATCTGCAGGTGGGGTCACCCAGGAAGTAGATGGTTGAGCACAGAAAGCCTCCAAGAACACTGATTCCTCCAAAGAAGGGTTGGAGGACTTCCAATCTCCCCTCTGCCTGAGTATCTCGAGAATGTCTCCAAACGAGACGTCTTCCGGGGGAGAACATGGGGACCCTTCTCCCTCATCGTAATCTGTGTCTTCGGTGATGGATTCCTCAGGGGAATAGAGATGCTTCCTCTTGCAAAGTTTCTTCCGGGGTGGTTCACCAGTGGGGTCTTCAGAGGAGGACTCCGGAGAAAGGGTTCCCTTCAAAGGAAGGTCTTGCGGCTCCCGTGCCAGAGATCCCAGAGTAGGAGGTTGGGATAGCTGCAACTTAGGGGAGGGGTTCTGGTTCCAATGCCAATGGTGGCAACTGTGAGCTTGTAGATACGAGGACCCTCTCCATCACCTGGAAAGTAGGCCTGCCCAAAGAGGGATGGGAGCCCGGAAAAGAGAACCGCCAGGTGAGGAGCTCAGAGAGGACCGGTAGCTGTCGGGAGAGCCGGAACTGTGGACAGTACCACAGAAAAAAATGGCACTGAACTAGGTGTCATGGTGCCGACAGCCCAATCACTGCTCCATGGGTGCACCAGTTCTGAAGGAGCCGTGGCACCAAGAGTGATCAGTGCCGACAGGGAAGCCTCCGCTGTCAGAACCGAGACAGAGTGCACCGGGATGGACATCAGTACCAAAATCTCCAAAACCTGGAAGGAGGTCGGAGGAGGATAAACAGGTGAATTTGCCAGGAAAGCTTCCATTCCAAGAGGGAGAGAAGACCTAGTCGGGGTCGGTAAACCTCTAGCTGCCAAAAGCTAGTCCACAACCCTCACTACATCTTGTTCCAAAAGACTTCTTGTGGATCTGAAGGAAGCTGCAGATGGAGATTCTGGTCATTCAATAAATGGGCTGAATTGCTGCCCCAAAAAAGGGTCATAAGATGGGGTGTACCTTGTTCTGGCAAGGTGCCCAGTCTTTGGAACTGCAGGTGTCATCATAGGTGGAGCCATATAAGTAATCGGTACCGGGGCAAGGGATGGAACCGATGCTGGTACATGGAGCCTGTGTCATGATCAAGGTTGGCACCGAGGGAAAAGACAGAGACCCCGGTGCTGAAGCTGTCTGCCTGACAGCACGGAGGAAGTCTGGTATCGACTTGGTTCCAAAGAGGTTTTTTATTCTGAAGAAGTTTATGTTATATACTCACTAAAGTGCTTAATTCCTGTAATAAAACAGTTGTGAACTGGTCAATTTCTGTTTGGATTCCAGCAATTGGTTCAGTAGTTGTCATTCTGTGTTGCTTGGGTTCGTGGTTCCAAAGAGGACGGAGATGTCAGCACCAAATGACTCCATTTTTCTTTATGTTTTGTAACATCCTTGTGTTTAGGAGGTGGTGAGACCTCCATCCCAGAGAGAGCCTCCGAGAAGGGTGTTTTCAACATACCCTTCAAAATGAGTTTGTTCTTGCATGCAGCTAACGTACAGTTGCTGAATCCAGAGCAAATATCACAAGACACGTTAATATGGTCAACATCCAAACAATAAGCACACCGGGTGTGACCGTCAGAGTTGGGCATCTTACGCCCGCAGTTAAAACACTGCTTGAAACCTGGTTTTGCTTTATCAGACATTATGAAATAAACACACAAACACTACAGTCCTAAATTACAACTATAACTACTAAAAAACAACAGCAAGAAGTTATAGTAAAGTAGAAGAGTTATATTTTTTAACAGATAGAAGGAAGGTGTACCAACAATGGTACTAAGAAATACCAAAAAGTGGTAATGGAAGGGGTCCACCAAAGGTAGGGGAGAGGGATGTACCAATGACAGTACAAGAAGAACTACCGAAGGTAGAGGGAAGGGTTTAGTCAGAAAGTATAGAATTTAAAGACAAGAGAGATAACCTTAGAGAAAACTCACTAAAGGAAAGGTGATTATTATCGATAAACCACAAAAGAACACTACACTTAGCTTGAGAGAAAGGCTTGGTATGTCTGACGAGGAACGCGGCAAACGAGATCTGAAAAGACTATGAGACGGCATTGTGGGTAGGACATAGCTGAAGAGTTTTTGGCTGGCGCGAGTTTGGTACTGGCCGTGTCCTATCAGTACGGAATGAAGATTTACAACATCAGATCTGTTTTTTCTAGCAGCTTTCAATTTTGAATTGCTGCTTGATCCCTCTGACTGGGTGGAACATCAGAGATTTTCCTGGGAATTGGGGGTGGAAGAGAAATAGTATTATATAACCTCTGGATATAATCCTCTGTGCCCAAGTATCTTTCGTTACTTCTAGACAGGCTCTCTGGTGCAGGGACAGTATTCTCCTGACTGTCACTAGAGGTGGACAAGTCAAGGCCTTCATTCAAGAGCGCTGGCAAGGTTTATCAAAGTAAGATTCTCGTGAACCCTGGTTTTGCGGGCCACCTCTACCACAAGGGTGATGGCATCCGTTGGACTTCCCCCTCGGCCTCTGGGGGCACTTCCCCCATGTGCATCATGGAATGGGCATTGAGATTTCTTGAACCACATTTTCTGGTCACTACACTGATTCTTGGAGAAGGATCAAGGGGTGAAAAACATATGCCTGTGGCAGACAAAGTCTTAACACCTTTTTCACACTGGAGAGCATTTCTTTCACTTTAGGGCCATAAACGGTTGTTCTGTCAAATGGAGCATTGATGAAACTGAACTTAAATGGTGAAACAACGTCATACAAGCACATCCAGGCATGCCTCCTCATGGAAATCCTTCAACCCACAGCTCTTGAGGTTCCTTCCGCTATGCTGGAAATTAACCTCATGGAACTATTAGAAATAGCCTGTAGGGTTGCCAGCTGAGAAGTTACAGAATCCATAACCTCTGCAGATACAGTTCCTGAGAGAGTATTTGATAACTCTTTGGTCAAATGTCTCTGAAGTCTAGCAAAATATGCCAGATAGCTCACCGATTGTAATGCAAAAGTCACTGAAGCAAAGAAGCACTTCCCCAGCCTGTCCATCGTCCGCAACTCCCTGTTGGGGGGATGGATAGTGGAACTCTCATCAGCTAGTTCCTTCTTTGTGGCTGCTGCAATATCCATGACATCAAATGGAACCCTTTTCCCCCAAAACTGTCTGCGGTGCCATTACCCAGCCCAGTCTCCAGGGTATTGGCTCTATGAAGGCAGGCTCCTTACATGCCCACTTAGAGATCATGTCTATGAGCTCGTCATCGGGCAGACTCATCCAGAAAGTACCGAAAACTTCTAAGAGAATGGATTCCTCTGGCGTAGGGGTAGAAGATGTCCAGCCACCTCTCTGTTTCAGGATCTCTAGTATGTCTTCAAAGGGAACATCTTCAGGAAGTGACTGTGGGGATCCCTTGCCTTCACTGAAATTCATGTCTTCGGTGACAGACTCCTGTGGGGAGTCTTAGGTGGTTCCTCTTGCACGTCCTTTTGCTGGGTAATTCCTCAGTGGGATATTCTGGGTAAGTCTTAGAAGAGGAAATCAAAATTCCCTGAGAGGAAACCTGAGGTACAGGATGTCCCCACGGAGAGATTACCTGAGGCTCCAGACACTGGGACATCCTGAAATGGGTAGAATCAAAGGAGGAAGGCTCTGTTAGGGTTGTCAAGGCAGTAAACACTCTCTTTGTAGCCTCGAAGCCAGAGCTTGAAGGAGTCAGAGAGAGGCTCTTATCTGAGAAACCGGGTTTCCGAATCACCTCTCTCGGATTTGTCAGCACTTCCCCAAAGGAGGAAACCAGAGCTGAACTCTCCAGTGCCGAGGTGGTGAGGAACAGAGACAGCTCCGAAAACTTTGGAACACAATGCTGCACTCCGGATCTGGCAGGCAGGCTTCGGCTCAGAGAACTCTCTTGATTCGCAAAGATAGGAGGTTTCAGACAAGATGCTGGATCCGGAGATAAGAAGATCCCTGGATCAGAGACTGATGGATCCAGACTTCTGGGATCCTGAAACTCTAAGAAAGCAGATGGAGTTAGAGGAGGAACTTGCAGGGGTGGTGTGGTGGAAGGCTGGACTACCTAACCCAGAGGGGTAGGCTCTGAGGGAAAAACCAACCTGCCCCTGAGCAGAGAATCTTCATCATTCTATCCACATCTTCTTCTGTGAGACTTCTAGAAGAATGAGCAGAATAGATGGAGACAGTACTGATCTCTGCAGAAAGGGAGATGGAAGTTTGTCTGGTACTGGGTCAACCAACAGAGGGTATCTAGTGTGAGGACAACATAGAATTTCGAAGGGTCGTGTCTGATCCGATGTTGGTTGAGCAGGAGCCATAGAAATTGTTTATGAAGTTGATGGATCTGAAGGATCAGTCGGATTAGAACGTTTCATCTTTTTCTGATCTGGGGTTGAGACCAGATGTCTAGCACCCCATTTCCTTGAAGAGTTTAAGGAAGATTTTGACGAGGTGGAAGGCTTTGACTTTGGAGAGTGGGATATGGCTTCTCCAAAAGGAGGAGGAGGGAGACCTTTTAATATGAATTTATTTTTATGCTCCAGTAAGGCTCACGGATTGAATCTGTGACAAATCGAGCAATCTTCTTGTAAGTGTAAATGACTCAGGCAGTATACACAAAGGGAGTGTGTGTCTGAGACAGACAACTTGTGTCCATATTTGGAACATTTCTTAAATCCTTCTGGTTTGTCGCTCTTCATGTAAGAATATTTCCACAGTAATTACAAATCAAAAATTCAAGATGAGAAAGTGAAAACCGTAAGTAACCTTTTTTTTTCTTATAGGCAGAAGAAAGGAAGGAGAAGGAATACCACCAATGGTAAGAAGAACTATGACCAAGTTGTAAGAAGAGGAAGATGCTAATGGTAGTATCTAGTGGTACCAAGTATGGAGGAGAACGGAAAAAAAAACAAAAAAACCCAGAAAAATATATTACAAACCTCAAGTTTAATACAGGAGAAGAGGAGGCAAGGAAATACCAACAATGGTATGTTGGGAATAACACAAAGTACTAAGGGCAAGGGACAAAGAAGAAAGAAGGGAAACTGTAAATCACAAACAGTAAAAAGCAGGGACTAAAGGGATACAAGGTAAGCTATGGAAAGAAAACTGTTTAACAGAAGAGTTTTTAAGAAAAAAAAACTTTACTTATCTAATAGGCTTTAATTATCTAATAAACAGGAAAAAGACTGATAGACCACGTTCATTAGCTAGAAGTGGCAAACAAAATCTGAAGAATTTGGCAGGGTGTATTGCGGGTAAGGGAAAAGCTCGAGAGATCTGGTAGCTGCGAGCTGTAGCATCTGATCAGATACAAACCCATTTGTGAGGACAAATGACTGACATCAAATTAATATATATACATATATACACACACATATATATATATATATATATATATATAAATATATAAATATATATATATAAATATATATATATATATATATATATATATATACAGACACACACACATATATATATATATATATATATATATATATATATATATATATATATATATATATATATATATATATATATAATATATATGTGTGTGTGTATATATATATATATATATATATGTGTGTGTGTGTATATATATATATATATATATATGTAGATATATATATATGTAGATATATATATATATAGATAGATATAAACACACACACCCACAGGTTCATAGGTTAGCACTAGGCTAATGCCCTTGTGGGCCATTTTAAGCCTAGACAATTACCCCATATGAGAATGAAATTCTACACCTTGTGTCTTAAAGGTAAACACCTTAACCATTATGCCAACCTCCCACCCCCATACAGACACACACACACGCATATTTTATATATATATATATATATATATATATATATATATATATATATATATATATATATGTCTACTTTGAAACATCTAAAACCCATAGCATCTAATTTCATAGCATCGAGACCAGAACATCTAAAACCCATAACATCTAACACTACAACTCACAAGAAAATAACATCCCCTCCACATATGACACTAAACTACCAAATACACTTTTTATAACGTTTCTGCAGGCAGGGCTCTGCCCCCACCCCCCGCAAATTAAATATACCAACTCCAAGACCATACTACAGTAGGAAAAAGTTAATTTCCTAACCCCACTGTATCAAGCCCCCCTGCAGAAACGTAGTAAAAACTTGTGTTTGGTAGTTGTGTCGTTACACATGGAGGGGGTGTTATTTTCATGTGATTTGTACTGTTAGATGTTATGAAATTCAACGTTATGGGTTTTAGATGTTCTGGTCTCAATGTTATGAAATTAGATGTTATGGGTTTTAGATGTTTGTGTGTGTATACACGCACACACAAACACTACAGGTATACATGGTACATGCAGGCTGTCAAGATGATGTCACTACAACATTAAATCACTGCACATATGTTTATCCATTTTCTGTAACCTTAGCTCCACATGGACATCCCTTAGACGTGGCGCCTCCCATGCAAGGACCAACTAAGGTCTCGGCATCTCTTACATACAAATCTGGACTGTCAACTGCCTTTTTCCCCCACCCCTTCCCTTCTGACAAATGACACTGGAAAGACTGCTGATAATATTCTGTCAACCATTCTCAAATGAGAGTGCTCCACCAAATTCAGCATCCCCCCCTTCCCACCCAATTTCCCTGCCCTCTCCTGACTGTACTGTCATTCATTCATTACACTATGACGCAATAATATGCCCCTACCTTTATACATGACTAATGAGTTAGGACACTCATTTAGAATCCTTTCCATTCACAACAGACATGCCATTATATTCATACTGTGTTCCTTCCCACTTTTCACTACTCACTCAGACCGACATGATTATTCCTTTGGTTTTCTGTGACTCATCCCAACTTAATGGATCTACTCTGGCCCATTAGTCATTTTTCCCTTACTCCTGCCCTAATCCCCTACCTCCCCTGCCCCATTCCTACTGCTTAGGCTAGATTGTTGGATCTAACAAACTGCCTTTGTATAAAATTTCGGGTTATAAGGATGTGAAGAAGCCTGGAAACTCTAACAAAAGCAATAATCGCAAATATGTTGCTCGTGGACTTCAATAAATAGTTACTTTTGGTAGCACAGTGTTTGTTTTTACACTTCCTGCATACCTTTAAAGTCTGAACCTATGAAGGAATTTTTTTTCCCTTTTACTTGTACAAAGGGTTACAAAGGACTGTGGCTTGCTGTATTTGGACACACTGCTTCGGGCCAGGCTTATCATCTCAGCTCACCTAAAGAGAAGTCATAACACTTTCTATTATGGCGACTGCATCATCTCCCATTCCTGCTTGCGTATCTCTTTCTCCAGGTGATTTTGTTTGTGTAATAGGAAATGCTTAATCAGGAAGGCCAATGATATGCTTAGGATGCAAAGAAAAGTTTTCTGTAAAGAGAAAGCATATAAAACTGCTGTACAAATAAGGCAACTGCTTAAATTTTATGAGTAGATCAGAATGCCACAGCACTACACAAGAAAGATTAGAGATGTTCTAAAACAAGCTAGCTAAAATGATCTCGGTCTGCAACAGAAAGCTACAGAACAAAAACAGAATGCCGTAAATCATGCAAGTCAGAGGACAGATACAACAAAAAAAAAGCTTCAGGCTGCTTTAGGAAGGCAGGAAAAAGAACAAGATAAGGGAAAAAAATCAAATTCAGGAACTGGTAAATAAAACAAACAGACCGCTCTCCACATATTTCTTAACGAAGGGCATTAAATATGTACTAGGAGAAATCTTGTTCCATCTCTCATTACAGTAATGCAAAGACTGTTCTTCAGAACTGACACACAGCTCCGATTCTTTTTATAACTGAAAAAAGACCAGTACTGGATGGAAACTGTATCATGGCTCTCAGAACTGACAAGCTTTACATTTGACTGTTCCTGTACTTGGATCTTTATCTGTTACTACAGACTTTATGCCTCTTGGCTTACCAACCATCAATTCTAGGTCATGTGTACTTTTAAGTATGATCTACTTCACCACTACTCTGAAAACTTTATCTGCAAAAACAGACCTCCCTTGAGCAAGGTTCTAACATTTTCTTCTATGAAAAATTAATAACATTTATCAGGAAGGTTTTAAAATTCATCAATGTCATTCTGTTTCAACTTCTCAGATACTGCACTACATCAATAATATACTCTTCCCTGACAGCCAGCCAGAGCTACAAAGCCTTGTACAGCAACAACCCAGATTACTGCCATTCATGTTAAGGAGGGGGGATTCAATTTTTTTCATAGACAACAGTGACACCTGCTGTTAGCCAACAAACATTATCATTCCTTTTTGCAGCTTAATAACATTTCTTACCTTAAAAAATCAAAGTAATTAGTTTTGTTTTGGAATGCAATTATTTCATATTTTGCGTGCCTACTCTGATTTTAGAACTTTTATTTAATGACAAAAGTCTTTTAAAACTGTAGATACATAAACAACAAATATATATTCAACTAAGGAAATAAAAGCATGAACAGAAACTGTAAAATGAACAAAATTTTCCAATGTAAATGGCTATGCAACCAATGGCAGTGGAAACAACTTCAAAGCAACATTTTTTTCCAGTGTAGCTATAGGTATAAATGTTCGTCTTTTTCTTAAAACAGGTTTTTATATATGACTTGAAGTTTTTTATTCAATACACATAGGCAATATACTGCCTCCTACTCTCCCTGTAATACTCTGCACCCTTCCCTCACCTCTCAAATTGCACACTGCACAAAAAAATACAATTGCAAGGACTGTCATGAAATGATCTATGTGCAATTTGTAAATTTATGTGCAAGAAGTGTTTTTATGTAGTGTGTGTGTGTGTATACATATAAATACAATCATCTGATTAATCGTTAAGTCTCTCTAAACTATTTCTGCATCTACAATGCATCTCATATCTGCTGTAGCACTGTGGAGCTTTTGTCTCCAGGCCTCCATTGAAAACAGGTTACGTCACCTTTTATACAAGCAGTACTATGTCAATACTTATCTACAAAGAGTCGAACATCTGGAGCTCATATTAGTTCATACTATTACTGACAAACTGTTCAATATTCTCTAAATCTGCATCTTGTTGAATTTTGACACTGCTCACTGTAGGGCATGACAACTAAATAAAGGTATAAAATGAATATCTTTTAATGGACATGAACCAAATATCAACTTCAGTCAGATCAGATCAGTTTAATCTTCACAAATCCGCATGTGCAGCATAAGTTCCTAAATGCACAGTAATGTAAAAAAAAAAAAATACTGCTACAGCAACTTGAGCGGGAGAAGATTTCAGGTGCAATATTAGGATATATTACATCACTGAAAGGATAGTGGGGCTTAGGGTACATAAACACAGGTTCTTAAATAAGTACTACGCAAGCTGCCCTTGAGGACCATTTTAAGCCTAATCAATTTCTCTTTTGTGCTCAAATGAGCTTATCCCATTTGGTTAGAGAATGGCCCTACCCATCCCATCGTCAATAATTAAATAATACCCCTAATGAGAATAACTGGGATCATACTACAGAAAATTTGAGGGGATCCACACATGGGATACAGCATTTAATAGCTGCCTCTGTCCATTAGTAGTAAAGGGGGCAGTCCTGGTGTATATTTTCTGCTTCCCACCAAAGATCCAAGTTGCACTGGATAAGGACAGTAATGAACATTTTTTGTGGATGAGGAGCCTCTTCCACAGCAGCAGTACCACCTTGTGAGATATATCTGTCCCTCCAAACATTTCTGTTCCGTGGGATAGATGACAGGTGTTGCAGACATTTAGATCCCTAGACAGAGTATTTCCAATGCCATCCGACTTGCTGATGAAAAGTAAATCCATCCTTATTGTGTTGGAGGATGCCTTGTATGCCACACACAGGTCACTTCTTAGCAGCCTGTAGGATACAGAATACAGCGACAGGGTTTGAGTCAGTGCACGTATAACATGTTGTTTAGACCCTGTATCCTTTTAGTAAGGTTATCTCTGTGGTGTTCCAATTGTTGCACGTGTCTGGACAGATACATGACAAAGGGGGCATTATATTCAATGGCTGGCCTAATGATGGTTGAGTAAAGGGGGACAATGACATCCCTAAATCAATACATAATCCCTTTCTTTATAAGCTGTGCAATACAGAAGGGCTTTCTTACAACAATAGACACAAGTAGGTCAAAAGTTAGGTCAGTGTCCATTTAAGTTCCCAAATCTCAAACAGCTTGGTCAACTCCTAGAGGTGTATTGTTAATGTGGTAGTTCCCGGAGATAGATAGTTCCTAAAGAACACAATAATGCATTTCTAGACTTTAGTTTCAGTTCATGAGTTTGGTACCAGTTACTTATTTAGGACAAACATTCCTGCAGAATGACTATCATCTGGGATTCAATGACTGCTACTAACTTACAGTCACCTGCAAACGTATCCAGAGCCCTCTGGTATTGGCTTTTACTTCAGTAAAATTGATGTCAAACAACAGGGTTCCCAGCACAGAACCCTGGGAAACTCCACTGCTGACTGGTCTCTTTGTGGAGGCAACTTCCCCTATTTTGATTTCCTGCATCCTATCAGTGAGGCAGTTAGCAATCCAGTGGGTGACACAGGGGGTTATTCCCAGTTTATTTAGCTTCTCTACTATGCCTGAGTGGGGAATTGAGTCAAAAGCTTTGGCCAGGTCAAGGTGTATGGTGTGAACTGTTTTGCCTTCATACATTGCTTTGCTGAGCTTTTAAAAAAAAATCCATCAGGTTGAGTAAGCATGACCTGCCTTTGACAAATCCAAACTGAGATGGGTCCAGTGTATGGAGGTTCCCTATGTCCTGACAGAGTAGTTTTAAGACAAGTCTTTCCATGGCCTTACATATGAGGCTGGAAAGACTTGTGGGTCAACAGATGCAATATGATGGAATACAGCTCCATGGATGGGACTTGGGGAAGTGAGAAAAGAGGAAGGGGACAGATAGCTTTGTCTGATTAAGAAACAAAGGCTGATTTGATGGATAAAATGTTTTGACTATCAATATCTGAATATATTGATATTAAGGCATCACTGATGAAATGTACTGCAACATGTCACAACTAATGGACAATAGAAAAAGTTCTTGGCTGTACTGACTGATGCAAGAGGAAGGATCCTGTAAAGAAAGGTCATCAGGAAAAAGGGAGGACTCAGCAGTTGTAGACTAGCTTTCCATTCCTCTCTTATGGAGTGGGTCGGAACCTCTGACCCTCTGGAAGCCCATGAAAGAATCCAGTCAAATAAAAAATGCTTCAAGCAAGCACAGGAAACCTATAAAGAATCAACCAAAAGAGGATGTCTACAATGCAGTATGCATATAAAACTGCAGGACACATTGCCCCCCTCATGTCATTGCTAAGCAGATAGAAAAGGAAAATGAACAGTACAACAATAATATCCTGGGCCCCCACATTTTTAAGGAATGAATGGGTCACCAGTGTGAGTGTCTTTGAGAGACAGTGTTGAGGGCTGGATATCTGAGGGCCATCAGACTGGTTTTGGCAAGAAAAAAGGTATTTTCTTTGTTGTTACAGATGGTAAGATCAGAAGCAAATTATTAATGGTCCACAAAAAAAGTCATAACCTTCTGGTTGAATTACTCATGAATGAAGTACAGAAAATACTCCAAACAGGGTCACTATCTGTCCCTCTTTGGGCAGCTGTGTCATGTAAAGAAAAACATGACAAACAGCAAATGTCCTGAGATTTTAGGGCAAAAAATATTTTCTAATTTTCATGTATTTGTTAAATTAAACCACTGTTCTACATTTGAGACATCTTAATGTTAAAAAACAGTAAGTGTAACTCAAAATTCTACATATGTGACATTTTAGTTTGGCAAAACATTATGTCTAGTACTTCGCAATGGTTGTGGGCATGGTCTGTCCTTCAAAATCTCAGGTTTCTGCAGGCAATGTCTCACTCTGGCCATACAAAATGGTGGCAATCCTATATGCCAAAATTGCTACCTAACATACACAGAAGAACAAGCAAAGAAGAAAAGCACAGTTGTGTACACTTACCATAAATGTAGATGTTTGAGTGTATTCACTGTTGCAGTCATTACATTTGGGTTATCTGCTTGCAGTAGCTCTCAGTCGGCCTGACTAACAAAGTCTTGGGTCCTGCATCGGTTGCTGTCCCTTCTTCCATGACATCAGGGGTATAAAGCATGCAGCCGACGGCCATTACATCAGTTTTTCATGCCCCAGATGTCAGGTGCCCCCCTAATGGGAAGCAATTAAATCTATAAATACAAGGATATACCTCCAATAAAAAAGCAAATACACCAAAAAGCTTTTTGAGCACAGTAAGTGGGAGTATAGGCATAGCCAAAAGAAGAAAGGGGGCTGGAGAGAGGGTAACCAGGACTGCAACAGTGAATACACTCAAACATCTACATTTTTGCTAAGTGTACACAACTGTACTATGTGCTTCGTGGTTCACTGTTGCAGTCATTACATTTGGGTAGATTCCCAAAGCTAAGGTTGGGAGGAGGAATTTAAATAGAATTAGGACCAGCTATAAGGCCCTGTAAGACTGCAGTGGCACCAGCTCTGGATTTGGAGAAAATAGGCAAATGATAATGCTTGGTGAAAGTATGTACAGAACTCCAGGTAGCAGCTTCTAGGATGTCCCTAGTAGGGACGCCCCTGAGAAAGGCTGTAGAGGTAGATGCAGACCTGGTTGAATGGGGTCTGATGCCCTGTGGAATAGGTTTTCCATGGTGCTTATAGGAGAAATTAATGCAGTGGCATATCCATTTTGAAATGGTTTGTTTTGAAATAGCTTTCCCCTTTGTCCCTTCAGCAAATGCCACAAGCAGTTGTTCAGACTTCATTTGAGGTTTAGTCCTGTCCAAGTAGAATCTAAGCTGTCTGTGCACATCTAAAGAGTGCAGTATCCGTTCCCCTTTGTTCTGTGGGTTAGGAAAGAAGGTAGGCAAACGAATGGACTGATTAAGAGCCACACTGGATACCACCTTGGGCATGAAGGAGGGATTGGTTCTGAGGGACACCCTGTATGGATGAAAGATGATGAAAGGCTCCACTGCCATAAGGGCCTGTAATTCAAATACCCTTCTTGCAGAAATGATTGCTAAAAGGAAAGCTGTTTTCCAGGAAAGAAATTTTAAATCTGAAGTAGCAGCTGCCACGAAAGGAGGAAGAGTGAGTTTCTCCAAGACAAATTTAAGATCCCAGGCTGGAGTTGGAGCTCTCCTGGGTGGCCTTAAATTTTTAGCCCCTACTGCTTGAGCAGTGGGTGAGAGAAGAGGGGAGGCTCTGTGCTATAATGAGCTGAAATGGCTGAGGCATGAATTTTGATGGAAGAACAGGACAAGCCCTTATGAGGAATCTCAGTCAAGTATTGTAGAATCTGAAATAAACTGGCCACTGCTGCATTCATTCCTTGAGATTGGTTCCAGCCACAAAATCTTTTCCATTTTGCAGCATCAGATTTTCTAGTACTAGGCCTCCTTGCCTCTAAAATGATATCCATCACTGATTTACTGAGGGATGGTAAAGGAGAGATTAGGTAATTAGCCAGGTTGCTAGGTTCAGGGTTTGCAGTTGAGGGTGCAGAATCTGGTTCTCCTGCTGAGGCAACAGGGAAGGAGTCTGAGGCAGGTGCCATGGAGCCAAGTATGAGACACTGCGCAAGAGTGGGTACCGGTGTTGGCGAGGCCAGTCTGGTGCAATTAAAATAGTCCTTGGCTTGACCTGTTTGATCTTTAGTAGTACCTTGGAGAGCAGAGGCAGAGGAGGAAAGGTATAAACTGATAGGTTTTTCCAGCTGAAGGATAGAGCACCCACTTTCCAAGCTAGCTTGTGGGGAATCCTTGTGCAAAATTTGTCCAGTTGATGGTTCTGGGGGGAGGCAAACGTGTCTATATCTGGGCTCAGCCATTTGCTTGTAACATGTTGAAAATTCATGGTTCCAGTTTCCACTCGTGGGTCCATGAGGTTTATGCTTATTCTGTCTGCCACTGTATTTAGTTTTCCTGGCAGGAACTGAGCTTGTAGATTCACTTGGTAGCTCAAGGCTGTGTTCCACAATGCCATGGCTAGTATGCAGAGGGGGTAAGAATGTGTACCCCCCTGCTTGTTTATGTACCACATGACAGTGGTGTTGTCCGTCTTTACCATTAGTTGCCCTGGAAGAATGTGGCCCATGAAGTCTGTCAGAGCATTCTGTACAGCTAACATTGCCTTCTGATTTATGTGCAGGTGCATTTGACTTCAGTTCCATTTGCCCTGAATGCACTTCAATGCCAGGTGAGTCCCCCATGCATAGTCTGCTGCGTCTGTTGTTAGGATTTGGGTGGCAGGGGGGTAATGTGAATGGTAGACCCCTGTTTTGGTGGCAGGCCTCTGCCCACAAAAGGAACTCTAGGCGTAGGCAAGGTATGATAGGAATCCTTGCTTCTAGATCCTGTGAATGTTGACACCATAGGCTTTTGAGATACCATTGTAGTTTCCTCATATGCAGCCTTGCATATGGAATTAGGACAATGCAGGAGGCCATGAACCCCAAGGCTTGCAGCATTTGCCTTGCAGAAAGCTGGGTTTTTTGTGGCCACTTGTTTAAAGTAGGTTGTCAAATGAATCAGTTTCTCTGGCGTGAGGAAAGCCATCTGGGAAGTTGCATTCAAGCTTGCTCCCAGGAATATAATTTGTTGACAGGGTACCAGGTGTGATTTCTTTTCGTTTATGGTGAACCCCAGATAAGTCTGTACCCTTTGAACAAAGGCCAGATGATTCAAAATAATGTCCTGGCTTTCTGCCTGAATTAGACATTCATCCAGGTATGGGTATATTTGAATATTTCTTTGCCTGCAAAATGCAATGACTGGAGCTAGGCACTTTATGAATACCCTGGGCGCAGTAGATAAGCCAAAGGGCAGTGCAGAGAACTGACAGTGCATGTAGCCTGCTTTGAAGCGTAGGTATCCTCTGCAAGACTCCCTGATAGGGATGTGCAGGTATGCTTCTTTTAAGTCTAGTGTTGCCAACCATGCATCTTTGCCTAGCATAGGAAGCAGTTCAGTTGGTGAAGAGTCAGCATCTTGAAATTTGGAATCAACAGAAAGGTGTTTCGAGTAGAATGGTCCAAGATAGGACGCCGTGTATTGCCTTTTTTGGGTATCAGGAAACGTCTTGAATAGAAACCTTGTCCCTTTTCCTCTTCTGGTACCAAATGAATAGCCCCCATGTTTAAAAGAGAGAGTACTTGATTGTGGGACTCTGCCCACTGATTTAAGGGTAGATCTGGCCACTCACTTGTGTTGGTAACGTGTGGAAGTGAAATCCGTATCCTTGGGACACTATATTTAAAACCCATTTGTCCTGGGTAATGAGTTCCCAGTTTTTGGCCTTCAGACCAATCTTTCTGCCTAAAGGAGCATTCAGTTGGGAAGAGCTTGGAAGTTTTAAAAGCAAGTCATTGAGGCAGTTTTCCATAGGAGGGAGTCTTTCTACTCCCAGATTTGGGTGCGGAAACCCCCCACTGCTTAGTCTTGTGTGTCCCTTGAGACTGAAACCTGGGATTTCTGCTGTGTCTGGGTTTGGCTTGAGAAGACCTGGAAAGGACCAATTTTTAGAGGGCCAGTGCCTACTAAATCTAGGAGGCTGAACTTGTAAGAAATCTTTAACAATATGCATAAATTTAGCTTTATCTTCCATCTTTTTAAGAACTTCCTCAGCGTTGTTGCCTAACAGGCGGTCCGGATTTAAGGGAGCATCCAACAATTTAGCTTTAACATGATCAGGCAAAGATTGCTCCTTAAGCCAAGCATGCCTTCCAAGCACAGACCCAGTTAACAGCAGCCCTGCAAGAAGCCTCTAGTTAATCAAATCCAAATTGCAAAGTATGTTTTCCAACCTGTTCAGCAGAATGCATTAAATCCTGTAATTCTTTATTTTCAGCACAGTCAGGAATCAACATCACTTTCTGTTTAAGCAATCTAATATGTTGCTGATACTTTAACATATGAAACTGGCAGTTTAAAGCCCTAATGGCCAAGGTTGCAGAAGTGTAAACCTTCTTACCCCATCTATCCAGCGCCCTGGAGTCTCTATCAGAGAGGGTAGGATTTTTAGCAGTAGAAGCCTTAATACCCTTGGGTCCCTTTGAAATAGTCTCTGGATCTGCAACAGGATTTTTAAAAAGGAACTTGTGTGAATCAGGAACCCCGTAATATCTTTCAGGTTTTCTGGGAGCAGGAGGCAAAGAATCAGGGGCCAACTAGATTCTGAAAAGGCATCATCAACAATGTCTAGTACAGGAGGTATAGGAGTAAGAAATCCCTAAGCCTCTTTTCTGAGTGAGAAAAATTTTGGCTTTCCCAGTGGAAATGCTCCCTTGGAGTATGTAAAGTCTCACCAAAAGAAAAATCCTCTGGAGGGGAAGCAGAGGGAATAGAGTCCTCTGCATCAGAATCCTCATATGTAGATAAGGGCAAATCTAGATCATCAGAAAAATCAGAATCCTGGTCAGAAGATTCATAAACAACTAAAGCCCTAGGTCTCAGAGGGAGGACGTTGGCTTCCCCTGTAGAGTTATAAGATCTTCAGCCATTCTTATTTGTTTTTAGGCATAGAGGCCTGAGCAAGCGACCTGGGCGTCGGTTTCTTAGGCATGATTCGAGATTTTGGCCTAAATGAAGAAGGAGGCGTTGGTTTAATATGCAAGTCCGTAGGCCTGAATACACCCTCAGAAGCCGGTGCCTGAATAGTGGCTCCGGACCCATCCATTGTAGAGACATCCGCAAGTTCCACAGTTGAAGCATCTTGAGGCATACCGGACTCCGAATGGGTCTTAGTAGAGGCCTGCAAGTCAGAAGTAGCGGGTATCAGGGACTGCGAAAGGGCCTGAGTACTGGCGAACTGGCGACTGGCTTAGGAGAAGCGTCGTTGGCAGCCTTGGAACTCGGCAGCCTGTCTCTGTCTTTATCTTTGCGTTTTTTTTTCAGAATCCCGGTATTCGGATGGCTAACCGATGACATTTCTGGATAATTAAACTGAGCACCAAAATATTTAGAGGTGAAAATATACTGACGGATAGTGCGCTGATTAAATAAAGCACAAAACTGACAGCAAGGTATGTCGCGGTCGGGGTCTAGGCAAGGAATACAGTACAAATGAAAATCTTTGTGAGGTATTTGCTTTCCACAAGTAATGCAATTATTAACTTTTACGGACATCGGTAATGAGTAAGAAAAAGTTTCCTCAACGGGGGTACTTAGCTTTAGTTGAAGACATCGGTTCTGAAACTCGAAAATGAAAATTTCAGGAGTCGGCCGACTGGAATCGCGAACTGCTTCTGCTTCGGGCACCACAGGGCAAGAAAGACTGATGTAATGGCTTTGGCTTCATGCTTTATACTCCTGACGACCTAACGTCATGGAAGAAGGGACAGCAACCGACACAGGACCCAAGACTTTGTTAATCAGGCCGACTGAGGGCTACTGCAAGCAGATAACCCAAATGTAATGAGTGCAACAGTGAAACACGAAGAACATCCAAGGGAACTTTGTGATAACTATATTACAAAACCTTTAAAAGGACCACCGTGGTAAAAGCTGTTTTCTACATATACAATCTGTCTAGCTTAATTTCTCATAAGCATACAACTCAACAAGGCTTACTAAAACAAGTATTTTGCACAAATCTGGGCAAAGAAAGAAGCTGAAAGTTACAAGAAACACCACTAAAATAAGATCTATTACATCTAGCAGAATGTCTAATCTGTGAAAGCACTGATTCAGCTTGGGAAAGTTTAACCAAACAAGTCAGATTAAGTCTGGTTAAAACTGAAAACAAAAATGGACTAGACGTGACCCATCTAAATGTCAGCAGTACCTACAACAGCATGCTGGCAGTGGGTTCTATCTTGGTAAACTAGATAAGTGTGGAATACATGATGGGAACACATGGCATTAACATGAGAGAGGGGCTTAGCCACCAGTGGGAACATCAGTCTGTGCTGGGAAATGAGCTGATTTAACTTCTTAAGACAGAATGCACATGAGCTGAAAGGGAATATTATGCTAATAAATAACAAATATATGCAACAAGGACAATGATACACACATGTAAGTGGGAAACGTGAACATCACATGGGAAAAGACCCCAAGCGACAAAAATCTTATGACATATAGTTAAGATTCACTGAAACAAAAATACAGATTTAAGACTGAGATACAATTTAAAACAGAAAAAGTAATATTTGGTACAAATCAAGTGAGATACATAGAAGAAATTATGTTTGCTGGTTTAATAGTAATGGACAATGTAAAAAATCTGCAGGAAGCTCTCATGTGGTGTCAAAGTATTTCAACATAAAAGTAATATTCATCACCTGTAGTAATAGACCTTCTATGCAACAAATCCTTTAAAGCAAAAGTACTTCTGAAAGCAGATCCACTTAGACAATTAGGCACAGAACAGTTAAGTATCCGTTGTAGTAAAAATACGAGAGTAATGTCATGGTCAAGACTGCAGAAAAAAATCTTAAAAGTCAGCATCACTGTTTCCAAGCCCAGACAGATGTTCTAATCCCTTGAAAGTTTCTAACAGCCTGTGAGTCAAGTCCAAAAGTGCGTGGGGGTCAGCTAAAGGAATTTGTCTTTTTTGGTCAGTGTACTTTAAAGCCATGTATATCCTACACAAAATATTCATTTTCAAAATCTTACCATAACAGTAGATGCCCCTCTCATAGCCTACGGGATCACCTGCCAAGGACAGGCCAACATCCAGCTAGTATACCAAAGCCTTTAGTACTTATAGGCGCAGTACGTCACATGTACACACTTGTGCAAATCATGGGGCATAAAAGTGACATACGGACGTATACACTCAGAACTGGAAAAGCCTCAGGAGAAACAGAATGCCCCTAGGGAACAAGGAAAAAAAACATGCACATCCAGAAGAAGAAAAAGGAGAAGAGCCCCTCAAAGAGAAGGGCAAGAAAAAAAGGCTAGAGCAGAGGGGGCCAGGAGGGAGAGAGCAAACACTACAACAGTGACGAGAAGGACATCTAATGATACGGTAAGAATTTATACAACTGTACTATGTCCTTCCATATCACTACTGCAGCATTCATAACAAAATAAGGGTCATGCTGCTAAACACTAGGAGCTTAAACCAAAAACTGCACACCCTTGCAGAACTTCTATCACTGGAAGATGTAGATGTCTATGCAGTCAAAGAAACCTGGTTTAAGGCCTGAAAGACTAACCAAGCCTTGTAAAGCTATAATGCCATCCACACCTTCAGACCGCAAAATGAATGTGTGAAAACCAAAGGAGGCGGTGTTCCTATCTATATTAGAGATAAATTCATCTCCCATCCAGTTAGACTGGACAACTCCATGGAGTTATTCCAAGCTCAAGTTATGGCAGGTAAAACCCCCATTTAAGTCATAGCCAGTTACAGATCCCCCTCCATGGGTCATGACGTACACAAAACCTACTTGACCAAACTGAAGGCAATACAAACATTACCGAACACTCTGCTTATGGGAGACTTTAATTATCCCACCATCAACTGGGAAATCTACTCTAGCCCAAACCCTCTAGCACAAAAGGTCCTTGACTTTGTTAACACAAATGCCCTGGAACAAATTGCTCATACCCAAGACAAGAGGAACAAACACACTAGTTCTGGTCCTCACTAATATGTCAAACAGATGCATTATCACAACTGTCGGACCCTCATTAGTTAAATCTGACCACAAATCAGTCACCTTAAAGATGACACTAACACCAGAACTCACAAAAGGTGAAATCACACTAAAACACTTTACCAAGGCAGACTATACCCTCCTAGGTGAAGGTATAAATGCATTCCGAGCCCCACCCCCAGCTGGAAGTGGTAACACCACCGAAGCTTACACTAAAGCCCTGTAAAATCACTTGCATTAGGGTTGCCACCCCTCCGTTTTTTTCCAGACTATCCAGAAATCAAACTGATTCTCCGGTAGTCCGGAAAACACTGTACAAACTCCGATATTCTGTTTCAAAAAGGAAACGGACTATCAGAGTTTGTAAATCAGCAGATTTACTATGCCTTTTTTTTTTTTTTTTTTTTTTTTTTACAGAAAAGCATAGTAAATCAGCCAAAAGGAGGCAGCAGGAACGGAAAACAAGGGCGTTCCTCACTGAGTGTCATTGCGACATCACAAAATGGGTGGAATGTGGGTGGGGTTACCGATGAAGCGAGGGGTGTGGCTTTACTCTGATTTTAGCCACGATGAAAGGTGGCAACCCTAACTTGCATAAGTGTATAAACTCACCTTTACCAGAAAGAATCAAAGCCAGAGCCCCAAGTAAAAACAAGCCGACATGGTGGACATCCAGCATCAATAAACTTTACAATAAACACAAAAAGTTGCTGTCTATGAAAAAGAAGGCGAGACCCCAACAATGGAAAAGCACCATCTCCTCAGCCTCAACAGGCAAATAAGACAACTTCTCAAATCCTCTAAGCACCTCTTTGAGAAAAACTTAGCTAGCACAGCCAAGGATAACCATAAGGCCTTTTACAGCTATGTACATAACCTAAAAGGTAGGACCCAAGAAGAACTAGTGACCAACGGTTTCACACAAACTGACCCCACCGAAATAGCAAACCTGCTAGCAGATAGAACTGATAAAAATTTCACCACCTATCACCTCCAAATCTATCATAAACCTTGTCCCAAACTTCCCTCCTATCCTACATATCTAAATAACAAGTCATCAAAGCATTGTCTAAGGCAAAAAAAAAAGCCTCTTTGGGACCCAACTGCATCCCAGACTATCTTCTAAATGGGCTAAAACATGAACTAGCATCACCTTTAAGTACCCTTTTCAATCATAGTCAAACCACAGGCTCTGTTCCTGCAGAACAGAGAACAGCTACAGTTATTCCCTTACACAAAGGTGACCTAGCAAAAGACCCTGGGAATTACAGAACCATAAGCCTGACCAGCCTCAGCTGTAAGGTTATGGAACGTACCACTATGGACCTCCTAAATACAGACATAGGCAACTTTCAAACCCTGGATCCTACCCAATTTGGCTTCAAGGGCAGATCCTGCCTGTTAAATCTTCTGGATTTTTTCGAAAATGTAACCAGGCCACAGATGAGGTCAAATCTGAGGCACACAGCATACCTCAACTTGGCAAAGGCTTTCGACAAAATCCCACACTCGGACATTACTGATAAACTTAGCAGACTGAATGAATGTACACCCTTCCATTGTAAGATGAGTTGCTAACTGGCTCACAAACTGGACACACACTATCAAAGTGGGTGACTCCACATCAACCTGCAGACCTGTTACCAGCAGGGTGCCACAGGGGTCAATGCTGGGCCCCGTACGGTTTGGTATACACTTCTCAGAAGTTCAGGTCAAAACTAAGGGGTTGTGGCTGACCAAGCTTGCAGACACTTGCAAACTGGGTGCAATTACTGAATCCCCAAATATTAGTATACTCCAACAGGGTGTTACACAGACCAACGATTGGTGTCTTAGTCACGGACTCGAAGTGAATGCACACAAATTCATCACCATTCTCTTTGGCACAAAGAATGTCCCCTCACTCCTATCAAATCAACAATACCCTAAGTACTCACAAAGTAGTAAAGGACTTGGGTTCAGAAGATGACCACAACCTTAACTCTGACCACCATGTGTCTACTGTAGTAAGGAAGGCTTTCTACGTAACACATGATTAGTAAAAGTATTGTCTAAAGTGCAAAAGAGGTTATAACCCCTTTATACTCTGCACTAATCAGGCGCATAATTGAGTATAACACCCCGTTTGGCATGTACCGTACAAAGCACCTGAAACAAGTGGAGACACCTTAGAAGTTTCTAACATAGAAGATCAAGTGACTCCAGCACATGCTATACACAGACCGACTTAAGTCTCTGTCACTATACTCTGTATCATATAGACTTCTTAGGGGAGACTTATGCCTGGCATACAGAGCAAGTTCAGACCCAAACCTAAAGCAATGAAGCAAAGGACCCTGACACACTCTTGCTTGTGACTGAAGCCAGAGGAATAAGAGACTGGTAAAAGGCAGTGAGACACAGAGCCTTTGGGGCATGCAGAGATGCCTGCATGGGGACAGTCTGAATCCTGCAACAGAGGAAAATATGATCTGAGAAGGCATTAGAGCTGATTTTTGAAAGTTAATGGTGAACCCCAGACTGTTTAACAGGGGAAATAGTAAACTGGAGATCCTGAAGCAGACCATCAGGGGAAGAAGCTTGAATGAGCAGATCGTCCAGATAGGGAAAAATCTGAACTACCATCATCCTGCAAAAGGGAATGACAGGAGAGAGACATATGGTGAACATCCTCAGAGAAGTAGAGGTCAAAGGGCAAAACAGAGAACTGAAAATGCAAGGAAGAAACAGAGAAATGTAAAAAAAAAAAAAAAAAAAATCCTGAAAAGGGGATGGATGGGGATATAAAGGTAGGCATCTTTGAAATCCAGAGGGAACACAAAAGTTTGGGGTAAAAGGAGAAATAAGAGAATGGAGAGACAACATTCAAAAGGAAGCAGTCTTAAGAAAGGTGTTGAGCTGGGAATACAAAACTGTTTTTCCAAGTGAGCTCCTTTCTGAGATGCAAAAACATTCTGGAATAAAAATCCCTCCCTACCTGAGCAAGAGGCACAGCTTTACTGGTGCCCTGAACCAAAAGAGAATTGCAGCATCTCTGGGAAAAGAAGTTGTTGTTCCCCAAGGAGGTTGAAGGAGGCCCAAAAAGGAAGGAAGAGGTACCCAAACAATGAAATATTCTTGGCATATAATGGACAGAACCTATGAGTCTGCTGTGATCTTAAACAAATTTGGAAGAAACGGGGAAAGACAGAGGAATAAGGGAACCTGGCTGAGAGAAAGGGAAAACAAATTCAAAAATGGAACCCAGCATATCCTGAAAAGCAGGTTTCTGAGAGGTAGGGGTTGGAACAGACTTAGCAGGAGGCACATGTCTAAAACCCTTTTTTCCCTTAGGCGGAGGGCGAGACTGTCTACAAACAAAAGCAGATTTGAAGGGATAATTCCTCAGAAACTTGGGAAAAGAAGAAATAAAAATGTTTCAACTCTGAAAGTGTTCACCCTTATTCCTGGACAGACCTGATAAGTTCAGCAGCAGCACCAAAAAGATTTTTATTATCCAAAGTAGCATCCAACAGTTTGCCTTAATATCATCAGGCAAAACCTGAAGATGAAGCAAAGAGTAACACCTCACGATAGAACCAAAGGCAGCTACACTTGATAGAGTGGCAAGCAACTTGAGAGGTAAAGCCCAACAGGAAAAGGGCAGATGCCTTCCCTCTCAGAATCAGGTCAGAAACCACTTTGGAAACCTGAGAAAGAAGGGACAAAACATACTTAGTCATACAAGTATGGCAGCTGATGGCCCGAAAGGATAAAGTATCAGCAGTGTAAACCTTTTTGCCTGGTCTCTCCATAGCCCTACTATCCTTATCTGAAGGGAGCAACTTGAAAGACAGTATAAGCTTGGAAAGCTTGTCAGAAGAGACAGACACTGCAGAAGGGTCAGCAGAAAGGCATTTATAAAGAAATTTACATTACACAGGCACCTTGTGAAATCAATTAGGTTTCTTGGTAGAGGGAGGCTGAGAATCAAGGGCCATAGAGGATGCTGAAAAAGTTTCCAGGATTACAGCCAGGACAGGGGGAACAGCTGAAGGCTTAGGAGGCTCCATCTGCAGGAACAATCCCATTTAAAACACTCCATCATATGGGTAACCGTGTACCCAAAGGAGAGTTCCTCCAAAGGGGAATCTGAACTAATAGAATCCACTTTCTCTGAACCATACTCCAAGGGGGAAAGAATTTGAGAAGAGTAAGACAGGGATTCTTCCCCAGAATCCAGATCCTCATCTGAGGAGTCCAGTTTCCTGGATCTTTCAACAGGACTGGAAGACCAGGGAGGGTTAGCACAGACAACCCTTGAAGAGGCTTTAAAACCACTACAGCATTAAATCCCCCCCCTCCCCGAGTAAAATATTGCCATTCAACTTGGGTATCTTTAACTAGAGGGGAAATGTACTTGTTTTTCTGTTGCTTTTTCTGCGGGATGTCCACATGAAACACCTTCTGAGGGTCAGACCCCTGACGATATTCAATAAGCCTATTAGGAATCTCCTCCCAAAGATATGCGGAATCCCCCTCGGTCCCTCGGATATAACCAGCAGAGGTTCCCCAATCAAAATAGGGGAGCAGACTTATGTAAAGTCTCTCAGGACATATGAGAAGTGGGATCCATGCTGGTCTCCAATGGGGTCACGGCAGAGGAATTCAAGGCAACCACTGATTAATTATATGGGCTTTCATTAGCCTCAAGAGAGACGTCCTTTGGGGGCTGGACAGAAGCCATACAAGACAGTTTTTTTTTTTTTTTTTTTTATGGCAAATGGCTGATCCTTGGAATGCAAAGACTCCACTATAGCTCTTTGAGCCAACAACTTAAGGCGTTGGTTTTCATGGTAAATATATAAAGAGAAAAGACAAACACGTAGGGTCTTAGGGGAAAAAAAAGCCTGGCAGACAGAACACTGTGCATCACTGTGGGAAGCACTCAAACAGAAAAGACACCGGTCACCTGACACCGGGGTGGGAGGTTAGCATAATGGTTAAGGTGTTTACCTTACAGACACAAGGTGCAGGGTTTGATTTTCACATGGGATAATTGGCTAGGCTTAAAATGGTCCACAAGGGCACTTAGCCTAGCACTAATCTATGAGCCTATGAGTCATGATGGTCTTTCTGGGGAATTTACCTTTGGAGTGAGTCTGCCTCCCACACTGACAGTTTCCCTTTCTGGGAGGCAAGAACCCAACAGCACTAAATAAAAAAGATAAGATAAGAAGAAATCGCAATAAAGCGCTTATCTGAAATGCGGCTTGGTAACCAGTACAGCACAAGAGCAATTAGATCGACATTCAAAAATGGCATTTGGACATGTGGCAAAGGTGTGTGTGTGCATCTGTACATCAACTTTATCTCTTACTGCTTGCTTGGGAGCATATATGTGAAGTACAATGCCTACAAGTACTAGAGGTGTTTGTATGCTGGACGGTCACAGGACTATCCTTGGCAGGAGATCCCTTAGGTTATGAATACTGCAACAGTAATATGGAAGGACATGAACCACACACCTAGCTCTTTCTAAGCTAACTGCAATACACAGAGTGTAAACTGCCCAGTTCTTTAATTTAATACAACATACTACAGCAATACAATTTTATACACTAAAAACCTCTAATAACTACAACAAAATCAACTTATACTATAGGTGCTCTATATTCAAATAATTTAGCTAAACTATGGAACCACATGCTAACTACCCATGAGATCCATTCAGAATGCATGCTCATTTAAAACACAACTAAAACTTAACCTACCAAATCAAAAGATGCCCCTGTACACCTCCAGTATAAATGACACTGTTACCTTCAGCTTGGCATATCAAACCATTTCTCTTCATTCAGAATCTTATGCACCACAACCAGTCATCACCTGCACCTGAATGGTTTTATTAACATCTCCCAGCCAAATACATATTTTGTGACATTGCTCATCCCACCTCAATACTAATTTAATAAACCTTATCACAGTAGCCAACTGATGGTGTAAACCTTGGCTCTAAATGATTGTCACTGGTGAAGTGACACCCTGACCCCCCCCATGTGCAAAAATGAGAAAAAGGGTTTGCGGATGAATGGATGGATATATGTCTATATAGATAGAAAGATATGAACCTACTTTATGCACCTGCTGTTAACTATATTTTCTGCCCTGCCTTGCTCCTTTCCTTACATCCATTTCTTTCATCTATTATCTATTCTGACAAATCCACTAACATATTTCTTCAAATGCTCAATGTTCAATAACTACTAATGCAGAAATATCCTTTATATTGTAATTGCTGCCTATACTTCATATGAATGGAATCTAATTGGCAAATGTTTGTGTAATCTTTGATGTATACAACTGGAAGTCTGTTCATGTATATTACTGAATGTCTGTTTTAAAGTGTTGTCATATCTAGGAGCTTTTCTTCCTGGGCCTTTGCTGAAAATGTTTTTTGGACTAATCCAGCTGGACAAACTCAGTAAACAAAAGCAAAATAAAATTAAATACACAGAATGCATAAGCTTGGGGTTTAAAAACTCAAAATTATATGAATTTGAAGTATGACTGAAAATTGATGAAAAAAAATGCCACAATGTGTGATCCACTACATACATGAAGATATTACAATGCTGACGAGGGGCGTTAAGCAGAAATAAGCGCCTAGTAATGCTAGTTATATACAAGTCTCTTCTGCATCGGAAAAGGTTCCATACAGCATTAGCACAGGACAGCTCTTAAAATATCAAGAGCAGCTAAAAGAAAAAAGAGCAATAGGTTTTGTTACACAGCGCATATTCTTAGATTAAGTAGTGAAGTCCACTACAAACAATAGACATAATACTTGAGAGGAGACAGTAAGGACAGAAGTCAATAGATTTCAAGCTTCTACATGACAGATGAACTTTAAGCTGTGACATTTAAATATGGAATCTGTGGATATGATTTCCATTACTAAATGTAACAGGTTAGGTGGGTGTATGTATGTATATAAACACACACACATGCATGTATATGAAGTATACACAGACAAGGCCATTTTGTGTGTGTATAATTGTCACTGCTGAAGTAGCACCTTGACACCATGTACAAAATGGGAAAATGGGCTGTGTGTGTGTGTGTGTGTGTATATATATATATATATATATATATATATATATATATATATATATATATATATATATATATATATATATATCTACACACACACACACACACACACACACACACACACACACACAGAGAGAGAGAGAGAGATCTTTGTCGAGTATTTTCAGTCTGTGTACTGGCCAGGAAGCATAAAAGCAGCTGGAAAATGGTATACTATGCAGAACAGCACCAAAGTAATTACAATTTTGATAAACAAACTAGGACTTGGGCATGTTTTCTGCTGCCAACAGAACAAGCAGAGAAATAAATGCAATACTCCATCCCAACAGTGCTGTTCTGGCATAGTGTTCTCACTTAAACATATGCCATCTTTTGTCTGCAGACTATTGTAGTCCTTTCTTTTTAAGATGAAAGAGTTTCTCACGGGGGAGTAAATGGAAATGCTTTGGAAAGCACTCATTCTTCTTCTCCTTACTAATATAAACCCATTAGGCAGGTCAGAGCCACCTGCTGCCTCCATCATCATTTCTTTCTTGAAAACACTTTTTAAGTCACTAAATAAAAAGTGAGGTACACAGCAGTAGCCTGGTGTTTTTTCACCTTGTATCTACACCATTAACAGCAAACAGGCTCACTGCTTTAGCTCTTTCTTTGCAATGCAGACTGCTGCTTCCTTTATGAAATAAAGCAGCCACAAAAACTCTTAACACAAAGGATTTCCTCGGAGAGCAGAGCGTATTCACCTAGAGACAGCTAATGGCTATCCACCCTTTCATTCAGTTGCCAAGCAGCAAATGCAAGAAGCGTTATTAAAAAAACAGCCTAATAATAGGAAGTAAACAGAATGGCAAACACTTGCATTACAAACATACTCTGAAATTACTTGAAGGCTTTATCAAGGGCCTTCAGTTATGAAATACTAAGTGAAAACAGCAGGAATGTTATTGCATCTCCCCCTTCCTGTAAAGTATCGCTCTTCAAATACCAACAAAAGAATTCTCTCAATAGTTTGAGCTCTTCTCTTCCACTCTGGCCATTTTGGCCACTATCTACCTCCTCCCAAAGAAACAGCAGTCGCTCCAGATATGACCATTCTGTATGCCTGAAGACGATGGTTTCTTGGACTGGGAAACAGAACAGGATTTTTTTACAAACATAGCCCTTATCTACAACCACAACTAGCCAGTCAGTTTCTCATATGCACCCCAATATGATCAGCTGCACTTTGACACCAGGTTTTGGGAAGGGGGATCAACGTGCAGCAATACATGGCTCCTTACACTGCCAGACAGGCACAGGAGCCTACCTTATGACTCTTCATAGGTTCCTAGGTTCATACCAGGCTATCTGCCCTAGGGCATTTATAAGCCTAAACAGAGTGTATTTGGCTTTTGCCACCCATTTTAAATTAATTTTGCTATGCCCTTTTTCGAGGTTAGTATACTGTGCCTCTAACAGTGACACAGAAGTGATACCCGGGGTAAACCTACGATCTCCCATCCACTCATCAAGATTCCTCTTGAAGAGAGTCAATGAGGGACTCTGCCTAACCTGGACTGGGATTTTATTCCAGAGTGAAAGAAGCCTCTGGGTTATGAAACTGTGCCTCCAGCATTTCCTATTTATTTCAGTGCTGAGGTTCAAGTCTCTCGAGCGCGCAGCTCGATGGGATTTGGATTTTCTGAGGTGCAGCATGTCCATTAATTCCGGGTTGGACATTGCTTTATACGTCAGGCACAGATCGCCTCTGAGCAGGCGGTATGCCACTGAGTAGAGCTGGAGTTTCTATAACCGGGCAGCATATGGCATCTGTTTGAGCCCTTTGATCCTCTTGGTGAGATACTTTTGGGGTCTTTCCTGTTGCTGCAGGTGTCAGGTAAGGTACATCCCAAAAGGGGCATTGTACTCAATTATGGGCCTGATGAGGGATGAGGAAAGAGGCACGATGACCTCCCCTGATCTAGATGTGAATCCCTTCATGATTAGGTGGGCTATATAAAATGTTTTTCTAACCACTTTGGCCACGTGGTTGTCAAATGAGAGATTGCTATCAACTTGGGTCCCCAGGTCCCTAATTACTTCTTCTATACTTAATGGATTATCACCTATGTGGTAACTTGTGGGCACTTTGTTTTTGCCAAAGGGGATGACTATACACTTTTTGGCGTTTAGCTTGAGGCCATGGCTCTGGCACCAGTTGTCTGTTTCTATGAGGCCCTTTTGGAGGATGCTTGTGTCGGCTGGAGAGTCGATTATGGCGTCCAGTTTGCAGTCATCTGCGAACTTGGTCAGCCACAGTCCTTCCGCGTTGGACTGTACCTCCGAGAAATATATACCGAACAAGAGAGGTCCCAGGACTGAGCCTTGTGGGACGCCACTTGTAACTGGTTTGGAGTCTGACATGGCTCCAGCAATTCTAACCATGTGGGTTCTGTCCTTGAGCCAGTTTGCAACATAGGGGTTTATATTTAAGCTGGTGGGCTTATCTATAATGCCCGAGTGGGGTATTGTATCGAAGGCTTTTGCGAGGTCCAGGTAGGCTGTGTGGACCACCTTCCCCTCGTCAATGGCCTTGGTGACTGTTTCAAAGAAATCAACCAGGTTTAAGAGGCAGGATCTGCCCTTAACAAAGCCGAACTGGGAAGGATCCAGTGTCTGTAGGTCCCCAATATCTTTATTTATGAGGTCCATGACGATCCTTTCCATAGCTTTGCAGACCAAGCTATTCAGGCTTATGGGGCGATAGTTTCCAGGATCCGTTGAGGTACCACCTTTGTGGAGAGGGACCACTGTTGCTGTACGCCACTCTTTGGGTACATATCCTGTAGTAAAGGCTGAGATTGAACAGTAGTTTTATGTTTGGGTTTAGCTCTTCTTGGAGTTCATGTAGGACGCAGCCCGGGACACCGTCTGGTCCCATTGATGCTGTGTTTTTTGCTTTGGAGAGGGCGGCTCTTACCTGAGCATCTGAGATGTTAGGGGGGGCAGCACTCTGCTGGGATAGATATTTGCCCTTTTGGTGGGAGGGGGGGGAGTTTGCGCTGAACCTGTCAGCTAGGATGTTTGCAATGTCTGTGGGTTTGATGTATTTTTTGTCATTTTGAACTAATTCTGAGCATAACTGGGAATTCCCACCCAGGTTCCTAACATAACTAAAGAAAGCCTTGTGATTATCCTTAGTGTCCTGTGCAATTGTTCTCTCGAAGCTGGTCTTAGACGATTTTATGAGTGCCCGTAGTTTTTTGCTAATACTGATCAGAGATGCCTTCCCTTTTTGGGATTTTGCTCTATCATGTAGTAGCTTCCTCCTTCTATTGTATAGTTTGTTTATGGCTGGGGTCCACCAGACAGGACGTCTGCCTTTGGAGGATTGGGTCTTGGTTTTATTTGGGATTGCATGATAGATGCATTCCTGAAGGTGTTCATAGAATGCGTTTATAAAGGATTCTGCGGTCTGGGCCGTATTTTCCACAGGCTCGGGGGCTTTGAAGGATTCCACCTCGGTTTTGAGGAGTGTGAAACTTGCTTTACAGAAGTTTTTCACTGTGGGTTTCTGGGCAGGGGGTGGGGTCAGGATGTGAATATCCAGTGAGATTAGTTCATGGTCTGATCTTACCAGTGAGGGTTACACTTCTGGTCTGGAGCAGAGAGTCCCCATGTTGGCGATGATCAGGTCCAGTATGTTTTCTCCTCTTGTGGGAGTGGTAACAAGTTGTTCCATAGCATTTGAGTTTATAAATTCTAGGAAACTTTGGGCTAGGGTGTTGGAGCTAGAGTAATGCTCCCAGTCTATGTTTGGGTAGTTGAAGTTGCCCAATATAATGGTGTTTGGAGAGACCTTCATATTTTCCAATGTTCTCAGGAAGGCCGAGTGGGGTTCCTGGGTTTGGGAGGGTGGTCTGTTGCAGGCTATAAACTGGAAGGCAGTTTTACCCACTGTTAGTTGCACATGGATAGTCTCTGATGCTTCGTGCTGTGCCACCAACCTGGAGGTGTAGGTATCTTTGACGAATACTGATACTCCCCCTCCCTCCTTTTGTAGTTTGGCCCAAGTTTTGGGGCCGAAAAGCATGGTATGAGGTATAACCTGGTAGTGCTGGGGTGCTCTCGGGAGCCTTGAACCAGGTTTCTGTTACTGCACAGATATCAATGTTCTCCATGCTAAGGAGAGTTTTGAGTGCGTGCATCTTGAGGTTTAGACTTCTGGCGTTGAGTAGCATTACTCTTAGTTTCTTATCCCTTGTGATACCTATGGAGGTGGGTTTGTCTTTTGAGCCTTGCCTAAAAAAGGCACTATGGGGGAAGCAAGAGCCTTTGCCAATATCCGAAAGCCCAGGGTGACAGGTGCAAGCCGTCCCTAGTGAAGCATCGTGGCTTGTCGAGCATGTCATCCCAGGCTGACAGGCATTGGATCCCCTTTGAATGACACCAACACTTAAGCCAATTGCTGAAATTGATCATCTTGTCTTCATACTGTGGCATCATTCTTGGTGAGGTTAAGATGCTACTCAAGGTCAGGGTCATACCTTAATGTAAGAAGCTTATAACGCTTCTTCACACATCTAGACTCAAGGTATAAACTACAATGTGTAGCACAACAAACTATCCTTAATCATTTACTATGGTTACAAGGTTACAACAACATTAGAATCTGAAAATAATAATTGTGGTCATATGCAGAATCACTGAACGTGCTACACAAACCCCACATTTCTTCTTTGGACATAATGACAGAAATGCAATTAGGGTGGGGAGAAGAGAACAACTTCACAGGGTGGAGGACATCAAAGGACGCAATGGGTAAATGACAATTAGTGGAAGTGCAACACCAGTATTCAGTTTCTGAATATCAGTAGCAGATATGCAGTCAGGGCTGAAGCACCATGGCTCCAGCACTATGTGCCTGGAATTCATAAGAAATGCTGCAACCCACGATACAATTGTAGGGCAAGGATTGTTACATTTTTTTTTTTTTTTTTTTTTGCTGACATCTTCTTCTCAAGTCATGGAAACTGGAAAACTTTTTTTTATTCTTTTTACTTCAACTTAAGGGGAGAAAAACTTTATTTTGCTCTACAACTTGAGCTGAGGATTAGGGCACCAGATTGGCACAAACTAGCTACAGCTCTGCATAATGTTAATGTCTTGGCATTGTACAGCTTAATCTCAGCATTAATGCATAATCTTCCACAAGATTTATCAGAAAGATTCAGATACAACAGAATGAAATGTCTAAAAATGATGATATGAACATTCAGACAAAAGCACTTTAACAGTTAAGAACAAAATGTAATTTTTGTTCAGGCTTACCACTGCTAGTTAAAAAAAAAATCTTTAAGAAATATCACAGCAGCAGTCAAGTTTCAGTACAGTGGGTTACATATTCTAACACCAAATTAGCCCAAATGATCTCACATATTCACTCTTCAAATGCATGGGAGATTATCCCTCTACACCAGCAGAGCTGACTAAGTCCTAACTACAACTAAGGAGACCACAGTCCGAGAATTGGGCACCTGCTACAAACAGCACGAAAAGGACAGGAGAAGCATATCGTATTGGGAGGTTGTGGGAGCGCAAGCCCAGGGTGCACTTTCTGGAGGATGAACCACTGGTACAGACCAAAGACCCCATGGAAGCACTGGCTTTAAGACAGCATGTCTGCTGTAAGTGGTTGCGCAACTTGCAGAACAGGGTGACTTGGCCTCTGACACCTACTGCAGATTGAACACTGGAAATACTGTCAGGCATGTACAGTGGGGTAGGGCTGCAAAAGATAAAAATAAACTACCACAGAGGACTGTGTAAATGACAGCCCCTCTGTGTCAGCTGAGGGAATGAATGGGATAGTAGAACAGGCAGTGAGGAATGACAGGTAAAAAATGTACCGGAGATTTTATTTTTTTTTAGCACTGTGACAGACTGGTGCACCATCCAAGATTGTTTCCTGCCTTACTCCTATCGTTTGTTATGACATATGAACTATCTGTGAATGGATGGAATTACCAGAATAATATTTTCGAAGACAATGGAAATGTGACTCCAGAAGTTTTCTTGGGTATCACTGGACTTTTTGTCATGTGCAGCTTGGTGAATAGTATACCATTAAGGTGAAGGCAAACATGTAACCTACAGCCAGCAGGGACGTTTTTATTACAGATATGTATCACAATTAAAGGAACAGAGGACAGCAATATGGTTCTGTGGGAGAGAGAGTCTGCACCTCCTCTCATCTAAAATGGCACCAAAATGAACTCTATACAGTATGGACAGAAACTCAACTTCTTATAGTAAAACAATGCCCCAGTGTTGGGGACTTGGGGTATGGTATAGTCTAAAGTCAAAGCCTTGGTCAGTTCCTTTTGAAGCTTGGCCTGACTTCAGTAATCATCCACGTAGATGTTCACATGAATGCTCTTGAACTGCAGATAGGCAAAAAAAAAAAAAACAGAATAAAGGAATTCTTAGACTACACTTGAAGTGGCAGACAGCTCAAAGGGATAGGAAATTAATTGAAAATAGTCTACCCAAATTACAAATCTCAGGTATGCAGGTAAGAAACCGCAAATAAAACATTCTTCATATCCAGAAACAACATGAGGGAATCTGGCAATAAGAACAAGAAAGCCTGAAGGGTTAGCATTCAACATCTTTACCAGAAAAAAAAAATTGTTTGCTATGAAAAGGTCTAAAATGGGTCTCCAGAGTATGTGTTTTCTAGGAGTGAGGAAGAGCCTCGACTAATATCTTTTCTCCTGCTATGATGGTACAACTTTTTTATGGCTGTTGGAGAGAGAAACTTACTCAAGTTGGGCCCTCCACAACCATATGGTCTGAGGAAATGGAAAGCGTCCTCATGAAGGATGCAAGGAATCAGATTTGTTCTTACATGCCCTCATACATGGACCTACTTAACTCCATCAAGGTACCCCCCCCCAACAACCTGATCCTTGGTGACTTCAACTACTCCACCATAGCCTGGGTGAACTATTCCTGCACTAATGCACACACCCAATGATTCCTTGACTTCATAAATTGTAATGCACTAGACCAGCTTGTCATCCCCCACAAGAGGAGATAACATTCTGGACTTGGTTCTCACCAACATGGGTGACCACTGCACCAGTCCTACAGTAAGTTCTTCCCTGGTGAGATCAGATCATCAGTCTATCTCATTAGAAGTTTCTATCACACCAAACCCACCTCCCAAGCTGTAACCAGACTAAAAAACTTCTCAAAAGCTGACTACAACCTCCTAAGGGAGGGTATCAGTTACTTCACACCACCACGACCCTCAGAGGATGCGGACAACTATGCTGAAAAGTACCCCAATGCAGTATCCAAGCACTTGTACAAATGCATGGACTCAGTCATACCGAACAGAAAGTACAGTTGTGTACGCTTACCATAAATGTAGATGTTCGAGTGTATTCACTGTTGCAGTCATCACATTTGAGTTATCTGCTTGCAGTAGCCCTCAGTCGGCCTGATTATCAAAGTCTTGGGTCCTGCGTCGGTTGCTGTCTCATCTTCCATGACGTCAGGTAGTCAGGGGTATAAAGCATGCAGCCGACGCCATTACATCGGTTATTCTTGCCCCAAATGTCAGGTGCCCCCCTAATGGGAAGCAATTTTATATATATATATATATATATATATATATATATATATATATATATACATATATATATATATATATACATATATATACATATACACACACACATACATAACAAGGTTATACCTCCAACCAAAAAAGCAAACACCAAACCAAGAGAAGTCAGGGGGCTGGAGGGAGGATAACCAGGACTGCAATACTGAATACACACGAAGATCTACATTTATGGTAAGTGTACACAACTGTACCATGTTCTTTGTGTTTCACTGTTGCAATCATCACATTTGGGTACATTCCCAAAGCTAAGGATGGGAGGAAAAATTTAGATAGCATTAGGACCAGCTATAAGGCCCTGCAACACTGCAGTGGCAAAGCCAGCTCTGGATTTAGAGAAAATTGTCAAATGGTAATGCTTGGTAAAAGTATGTACAGAATTCCAGGTAGCAGCTTCTCTAGGATGTCCCTGGTAGGGACACTTCTGAGAAAGGCTGTAGAGGTAGATGCCGTCCTGGTTGAATGGGGTCTAATCCCCTGTGGGATAGGTTTTACATGGTGCTTATAGCAGAAATTAATGCAATGGCCTATCCATTTAGAAATGGTTTGTTTTGAAATAGCCTTTCCCCTCTGCCCCTGCAGCAAATGCCACCAGCAGTTGTTCAGATTTCCTTTGAGGTTTAGTCCTGTCCAAGTAAAATCTAAGTTGTCTGTGCACATCTAAAGAATGCAGTATCCGTTCCCCTTTACTCTGTGGATTAGAAAAGAAGGTTGCAAGAGACATACTGGATACCACCTTGGGCATGAAGGAGGGATTGGTCCTGAGGGACACCCTGTCCGCATGAAAGATGATGAAAGGCTCCACTGCCATAAGGGCCTGTAATTCAGATACCCTTTCTTGCTGAAGTAATTGCTAAAAGGAAGGCTGTTTTCCAAGAAAGGAATCTGCACTTGCAGCTGGCTCAAAAGGAGGGAGAATTAGTTTTTCCAATACAAAGTTAAGGTCCCAGGCTGGAGTAGGGGCTCTCCTGGGTGGTCTTAAGTTTTTGGCCCCTCTGAGGAACTGCTTGAGCAGTGGATGAGAGAAGAGGGGTGGTTCTGTGTTATAATGAGCTGAAATGGCTGAGGCGTGACTTTCGATGGAGGAAAAAGTTTTGGGTCCTGCGTCGGTTGCTGTCTCATCTTCCATGACGTCAAGTAGTCAGGGGTATAAAGCATGCAGCCGGCGCATTTTCTAGTACTAGGCCTCCTTGCCTCCAAAATGGCATCCAACACTTGTTTACTGAGGGATGGTAATGGAGAGATTAGGTAATTAGCCAGGCTGCCAGGTTCAGGGTTTGAAGCAGAGTCTGGTTCTCCTGCTGTGACAACAGGGTTGTAGTCTGAGACAGGTGCCATGGAGCCAACAGTGACACAATGAGCAAGAGGGGGTTACCAGTGTTGGTGTGGCCAGTCTGCTGCAATCAGTATCTTCCTTGGTTTGTCCTGTCTGATCTTTAGAAGTACTTTGGAGAGGACAGGCAGAGGAGGAAAGGCATAAACTGATAGATTTTTCCAGCTGAAGGACAGAGCATCCACTTTCCAAGCTTGTTTGTGGGGAGTCCTTGTGTAGAATTTGTCCAATTGGTAGTTTTGGGGGGAAGCGAACAGGTCTATATCTGGGCTCCCCCCATTTATTTATCAACATGTTGAAAGTCTTTGGTTTCAGTTTCCACTCGTGTGGGTCCATGAGATTTCTGCTTAGCTCGTCTGCCAGTGTATTTAGTTTTCCTGGCAGGAACTGAGCCTGTATATGCACTTGGTAGCTCAAGGCTGTGCTCCACAGAGCCATGGCTAGTCTGCAGAGGGGGGTAAGAATGGGTACCCCCCTGCTTATGTACCACATAACAGTGGTGTTGTCTGTCTTTACCATTAATTGTCCTGGAAGAATGTGGTCCTTGTAAGCTGTCAGAGCATTCTGTACAGCTAACATTTCTTTTTGATTGATATGCAGGTGCATTTGACTTGGGTTCCATTTGCCCTGAATGTACTTTCCTGCCAGGTAAGCCCACCATGCAGAGTCTGATGAGTCTGTTGTTAAGGTTCGGGCGGCAGGGGGTAGAGTGAATGGTAGTCTCTTGTTGTGGTGGCAGGCCTCTGCCCACCAAAGGAACTCTAACTGTAGGCAAGGTATGATAAGAATCATTGCTTCTAGATCCTGAGAATGTTGACACCATAGGCGTTTTAGATACCATTGTAGTTTCCTCATATGCAGACTTGCATATGGAATTAGTAGAATGCAGGAGGCCATGAACCCCAAGGCTTGCAGTATTTGCCTTGCATTTAAGCAGGGTTTTTGAGGCCATTAGCTTGAAGTAAGTTGTCAAATGAAATTGTCTCTCTGGCATGAGGAAGGCCATCTGGGAAGTTGTGTTCAAGCTTGCTCCCAGGAATATAATTTGTTGACAGGGTACCAAATGTGATTTCTTTTCATTTACGATGTACCCCAGACAAATTAGCACCTTTTGTGCAAATGCCAGATGATTCAAAAGGATGTCCTGGCTTTTTGCCTGAATCAGACAATCGTCCAGGTATGGGTATTGTGAAGACTGGAGGAAGATGGGCGAAGGCTGTCAGCCTAGTCAAATAGAATTTGATACATAATACTATCAAAAAAATAAAAAATAAAATACAGCTTGTTTTTTTTGAAAAAAAAAACACTATAAAAAAATGTGACTAAGACTGTGTTGCACATTTGCCATTTGCTGTAAGGAAAACCAAGCCAAGCATTTCAAATGTGCCTTTTGAAGTTGGAACGATATCATGAATTTCTTTGATGTTTTACAAGTCAGCTCCAGTGGTTCTGGATGAAGGTTTCATGCCCATTGTTTTTAAGGTTAAAATTAAGGGCCATAATAGCTTTATTGCTCTGATTTTGCTAGAGTGCATATGTGAAATGCCTTGTATTGTTGTAGTTTCCTGAGCAGGTGTTAGCTTGCTAAATAATGCAGTTTGTGGCCTGAGAAAACCCAAGTGTCAAAATGATGTAATTTGAGAGGGCCTCAGCAGAGCTGTTGGTTAGTGTTCAAAAACTATTGTTGAGTGAGAGAATGGAAAGCATTTTGATCTTGGACATCCAACCCAGCACTGCTTATGCTTTATATATGTAAGTAGGAATACAGCACTGTATTTTCGCTTAAGATTAGAAAGTTAAGATTGTGTTTTTTTCTTTGACATTAGATCTGTCCTACTGTATTGTTTTAAGTTTATGTGGGATCTCTGAACTCTTAGATATCTCTGTGGTGTAGTAGTATTGTCTTGTGTTTTAATTATTTATTATTAAATATTTTAAAAACCTTTACCTGTGGCTGGTTTATGTAGAGATAATTTAACCTCTAAAGTACATTACATATTTACAGATTTTACTGTCTAAGTCACTCCAAATTAAGCCTTGACTGTGTGTCATACTACCAATGGATTATAATATTGCACAGTAATAACTGGACACCCTTTTAAGGGTCTTTTTAGTAGCTGATAATTATATTAAGCTGGTGGTGGCAGTAATTACTACCATATAGTCTGGGTAAAGGGGCACAGCTGGAGAATCTGTGTCAGCCTTTCCCAGGAGTGTCTGTGAAGTTATATAAATATTTGTCTCAAAGTGTGGGTGTGTGTCTGCTACCTGGGCAGGGACACAAAACACTAATTGGACAAAGAGTGTCCTGGAGGTTAACTTGCCAGCTAGGCTGAGATCTGGACCCTATAGCTGTGCCAGAGCAAGGGAGCAACCAGCCCCAGACTGACTGTGATCTCTGTGTGCACTTAAGGGAAATTGTACTTTACTGTGTGTATTAGTTATCCTTAACTCTTCTCGGAGTCGCCATCTCTGGTGTCAGTGGTGAGGACTGAGGCTCCCTGATTGCTGGGCCAGAGCACAGGCGTCACAGGTATATTTGAACAAGAAGTTATGTACTCATCATAACGTTCGATGTATGTAGTCCATCTTGCCTCACATTCTTATCTGTGGGTTTGGAGCCGAACCTCGGCTCTGACTCGGCCATACTCTAGCTAGCAGTCTTCAAATGGCTTGTGGCTAAGATGTATCCCATGCTGCAATGCTCCTAACCCCAGATCTCGTTTGCTGCGAGCTCACATACACACACACACACACACACACACACACACACATGTTGAGAGGAAGAACTAACAATACATCAAGGAGTGCTGAAAACAGAGACTTAACCTCTAGGTCCTCCAGGAGGGGGTAGGTGGGTGGGTTAGTAAGAATGTGAGGCAAGATGGACTGCATACATTGAATGTTGGTGAGTACATAACTTCTTGATGTTATGTTGTCCAATCTCGCCTACATTCTGACCTGTGGGACAGCATCCCTAGCACCTAGACCTTGGGCGGCTCACTGGAAAATACTCCTGAGCACTGTGGAACCAAATGAGGATCTGCCTCTTGATACCAGATCCAATTTGTAGTGACTAATAAAGGTGTGAGGAGATGCCCAAGTAGCTGCAGAACAAATATCATCCATAGACATCCTAGCCTGAAAGGCAGTAGAAGTAGACACCGAACGTGTAGAATGAGCCTTTACTTTAAAGGGTAATTCCTTGCCATTTGAATAATAGATGAAGGAAATGCAGCTAGAAATCCATCTGGACAGAGTTACTTTAGAAACTGAAGTCCCTAGTCTATTGTCCGAAAACGAGACAGAGTTGATCAGATTTCCTAAAATCTTTTGTTCTATGTAAATAGAAACGCAATTGTCTGTGGACATCTAGCTGATGAAACTTAAAATTCTGCTTTGCTAGAGAATTCAGGGAAAAACACAGGCAGCTCGATGGACTGGTTGAGGTTGACCACTGAAGCAACCTTAGGCATAAAGGAAGGATTAGGTCTTAGTGAAACCCTATCTTTGTGAAATTCCAAGTAAGGGAGCTGAACCGATAAAGCTTGGAGGTCAGAGACCCGCCTAGCCTAAGTGATGGCTATCAAAAAGACTGTCTTCCAAGACAAAAATTTAATGTCACAGGTTGCCGCAGGCTCAAAAGGAGGCGAGGTAAGCTGCTGTAACACAAAATTAAAGGTCCCATGGCATTACAGGATCAAAGATTGGAGATCGAAATAGCATAGATCCTTTCAGAAAAGCCCTACAAAGTCTGTGCGCCATTAGATTGGGCTCATTAGCAACATGAAAAGTAGAAATGGCTGCCAACTGCACTTTGATAGTTGCCTCAGCTGATCCCTGGCTAAACAGTTGAGACAGAAACTCTAAAACTGATGAGATGGGAGCTGTATAGGGATCAATCTGCCTTTCATGAGCCCAAATGGAGAATCTCTTCCACTTACTGGAATAAATCTTCCTAGTAGAAGGCTTGTGGGAAAAAGACAGAATATGAACCACCTCCGGTGAAAAATCATGAAGCTTGACTAGGGAAAGAACTGGGGCAGCCATGCTGTAAACCTGAGGGTCTGAATGGAGGGGTGGAACTGCCCTGACATACAAGTCAACAGATATGGCTCTGGGTCCAGAATCCACAGATCATCCATTAGATAAGGGTGAAGAAAAGGAAACCAGATCTGACGAGGCCAGTGTGGTGCAATCAGTATCATTTTGCTTTCCAAGGACTGTGCTTTCTGAATAACCTTCATTATCAGGGGAATTGGAGGGAAGGCATAGAAAAGACCAGAGGGCCAATCGTGAACTACAGCGCCCCTGGGTGCTTCCCCCTTTAGGGGAATAAGGGTGAAGTAGCTGCTGCATTTGGCATTGAGGGGGCTGGCAAATAGATCGCAGCAAGGCTGACCCCATCTGCGGGAAATCCATTCCGCCACTTGTTTGTTCAGAGACCACTCGTGAGACATCAGAATAGCTCTGCTCAGCCTGTCGGCAATCACGTTGGACTTCCCTGGTATGTGCGTTGCCACTAGAATGTGCCGGGAATATATTGCCCACTGCCACACTCGAACTGCATCTCTGCAAAGGGTATACGACCTAGTTCCTCCCTGTTTGTTCAAATACCAGACCACTGACATGTTGTCTGAGTGGACTGCAATTGTCCCATGAGGAAGAAAGCTTTGAAGTTCTTGCAACGCTAATACTGCTCTCATCTCTAAAGGTATTGATATGCAAATGGATCTCGTGTTCCTGTCATGGGCCTTGGACTGTCCTGCCGAGATAATGCCCACCCCCACCCGATCTGGGAGGCATCCGTGGTCATAGTGGCAATCGGAGAAGGAAGAACGAAAGGCATACCCGCGTTGAGATTGCTGATCTGAAGCCACCAGCGCAGATCCTGCTTGCACCTGTCAGTTATTACAATAAGATGGGAGAGCGGGAGATGCTGAAGAGACCATTGGGCAAAAAATAGCCACTGAAAAAGCCTCGTGTAGTCTTGCAAGAGGAACTAGCATAATCGTGGCAGCCATGTTCCCTAATAACTTGAGGACCACTTTTGCCTTGACCTTCTTCAGTGGTAGTAGAGCATAGACCTGCTGCTGTAAAACCTGAATTCTCTCTTCTGGCAGGAAAACCCTCATCAGCACTGTGTCTAATTTGGCGCCGATAAAGGTAACACGCTGTGAGGGCAACAATGCAGACTTTTCCCAATTCAAGGTAATTCCCAGACTTTGGCACAGTGCAATAGTGGCATCCCTGGTCTGCAGTAGTAGATGCCTGGTGGTGGCAGACAGGAGCCAGTCGTCCAGGTACGGAAACACTTGGAATCCCAGATGTCTCAAGTGAGCCGTTACCACTGCCATGCATTTGGTGAACACCCTGGGGGCTGTGGTGAGACCAAAGGGCAGGGCGCGAAATTGAAAATGACTGGCTCCCAGCCAGAAGCGTAGGTGACTTCTGGATGCCCTGTCCATTTCTGGAGTGCAGAGAGTGCTTTCTGTGTGGAGTCTGCATGTCCTCCCCGTGGTTGGGTGTACGTTCGAAAGACATGTGTAAATGGGTGTGCCTTAGTTGAAGGTTGAACGTCGAGCTGGCACCTCGGCGTTTGTGAAAATCTACTGATAATCATTAGCGGACCGGAGTTCCGCTGTGGCAACCCCTAACCGGGAAAAGCCTAAAAACAACAACAGTAAGCATCCTTGAGGTTGATGGAGCACATCTACACACCTTTCCCTAATAACGGGAGAATTGACTGTAAAGTGACCATGCGGAACTTGGACTTCTCTACATGAAGGTTCAAATGGCTGAGATCTAAAATGGGTCTCAGGTCCCGTTCTTTTTAGCACCAAAAAGAATCTGGAGTAAGTCCCTAATCCTACTTGGTCTGAGGGGATGGGCTGGATGGCTCCTTTTAACAGCAACTTTTGAACTTCTGAGGTTGCGGAATCCCTTTGACTGGGTGGGACGTCTGGGATTCTTTTGTTTGGAGGGGGACAGGAAAGAATGGGAATATGATGACCTCTGGAGATTATCTCTAATACCCACTCGTCTTGGGTGACGTCTCGCCAGGCTTCTGGGTATAGAAAAATGCGACCCCGACTGGCTCCAGAGACGCACAGTCGGGCCTACTCTCAGGAGAGCTAGTAGGGAGAACCACGAAAGGAATCGCGGCCCCCCCTGGTTATGCGGGCCTCCTCTGCCTCTAGGGCGGCGTCTACCTGAATTTCCACTCCCCCCTCCTCTGCCTCTGGAGGAGGAATCACTCTGTGCGTCGTGAAAAAACCTCTGTGATTTTCTGAACCACATTTTCCCACCTTTCTGGCCCTTAGGATAAGGTCTAGAAGGCATGGAAAAATGGACTCCCATGGCAGACAGGGTTTTTCCTTCCTGCTTGCACCTAGTGTGAGTGTCCTTCACCTTGGTTCTAAACAAGGATGAACCGTCAAAGGGTGCATTGGTGAAGGTAGACTTGAAAGCCTCTGCGAAGTTGCACAGGCACATCCAGGAATGTCTCCTAAGAGATACTCTGGAACCCACAGCCCTGCTCACTCCATCGGCTGTGTAAGAGATCAGCCTCATGGAGGAGTTGGTAACAGAATTTAGGGTACACATCTGAGCATTGACTTTGAGCCACAGCATCAGAAACGTTACCCTGTAGAGAATCTCACAACTCCTTTAGGAGAAATCTATGGAGCCATGTAAAATGCGATAAAAAGTTCAGCGATCGCAGTGTAAAGGCCACTGAAGAGAACACATGCTTCCCATACCTGCCCATAGCCCTGGACTCCTTGTTAGGGGGATGGACGGCAGATGAAGTTTCTGCAAGTTCCTTTTTGGTGGCTGCTGCCACGACCATGACATCTACGGGAACGCCTTTTGTAAGAAATTCTTAATCAGGGGGAGCGGACAAAAACTTGTTGCGTCTCCTAGGGATTGGTTCCAAAGTGTCTGGAGTTTCCCACATCTTTCGACAAACAAGGTCCAGGAACTCGTCAAATGGGGGAAAAACCCAAGAGGTGGAGGGTTGGGACCCAAAGGCCTTCAGGAACACAGACTCCTCCTCAGAAGGGGCTTTAGACAGCCAGTCGCCTCTCTGTCTCAGTATTTCCAAGATATCTGAAAAAGAGATATTGTCAGAAGACTACTTGGGGGACCCCCTCTGACTCCTCGAGGTCTGTGTCAGACGTGAGAGACTCATCTTGGGAGTCAATGTGCTTCTTCTTGCACACACTCTTTCTGGGTGGCTCCTCAGGTAAAAAATTTGGGGAGGCCTCAGAATGCTAGGGACCACTCTTCGAGGTATCCTGAGGCCTTAGGTCTCCACTGTCCCTAGATAGAGGGTGATCTGATACTGATATCGGTGCTGGAGGGGGAAAAGTGCCGGTGCCGTAAGATGCAGCTGACGACCTGGCCAGCACACTCCTCATGACCTTGAAAGCTGATCCCCCCCCCGGCTCCGAAAGTCAACTAACTGCACAAGACACCCTCGGAGCCGAGGAAATAAGGTCAGAAGACGATGTCATATCCACGTTCACCCGAGCCGAAGCACCGAGAGGAAGGCTCAGAGCGGAATAAGATTGAACCGATACCTCCATCTCGGCTCCGACCGGCAGACTGTAAATCCTGGACCCCGTGGATGGCGCCGACGGGGTTGGAGCGGAGATCGGAGCAGAGATGCCAGAAGGAGCTACTGGAACCGACCTTGAGCCATCAGACGGAACCGACAGCTCTGGCTCCGAAGAAAGGTCCAGAGGAGGAACAGCCAAAGATGAAGGGAGGACAGGCTCCGGAGCCGAATGGGCCGGAGCCGAAAGCAATTTAACCAGCATGGATGACTGGAGCAGTTTCCTCACCACTCTATCGACATCGTCATCGGAAAGTGTCCTAGAGGACATGGTCGGGGATCTGGATCTCCCTAGAGAGGGAGACCTACGAGTCAGAGGAACCGGTCGAAAAACTGGAGACTGGCTCCGAACTGACAAATCTGTCACCGGATCCAATAAACTGGGAGCCAATGTCAACATCATCGATGCACTGTCTTCTGTCGGCCCTGAAGCCAGTGGAGTCGAAGAAGCAAAGTAGAGTTTTGTACCTACCATAAATGTAGATGTTCGAGTGTTCACACTGCTGCAGTCATCACACTTGGGTTATCCTGCCATCAGGCGGTCCCGCAGTCAGCCAGAGTTCCAAAGTCTTGGTCCGGCGTTGGTTGCTGTCTCTTCTTCCCTGACTTCAGTGCACCAGGGGTATACAAGAGGCATCCGACGCCACTTTCTTCAGTTTTTCTTGCCCCAGATGTCAGGTGCCCCCAAGCAGGTAGGCAATACATATTGCTAATAAAACATATAAAAGGAATACCTTCAGTTACAAGCAAATACGCTACAAAGGTTGTACAGGATAGAAAAATATAGAAAAGTTCAGCTAGGTCAGAGGGGATGGAGGGAGGGTAACCTGGACTGCAGCAGTGTGAACACTCAAACATCTACATTTATGCTAGGTACAAAACTGTACTATGTTCATCATGTTACACTGCTGCAGTCATCACACTTGGGTTGAATCCCAAAAGCTAAGGATGGGCGGTGGAACTAAATAGGGTTGGAGAAGCTAGTAGGCCCTGCAGAACTGCAGTGGCAAAGCCAGCTCTGGTTTTAGAGTATAGAAGTAAGTGATAGTGCTTGGTGAAGGTGTGCACTGAACTCCAAGTTGCCTGTGAATGTCCAAAGAGTGTAGGAGCCTTTCCCCTTTGTACTGGGGGTTTGGATAAAAGGCGGGCAAATGAATGGTTTGGTTTAGGGCCACACTGGATACCACCTTTGGCATAAAGGAAGGGTTAGTTCGTAAAACGACTCTGTCTTGATGAAAAATGATGAAAGGCTCAACTGCCATTAGGGCCTGTAGCTCTCAGACTCTTCGTGCTGAAGTTATTGCTAGCAGCAGGGCAGTTTTCCATGATAGAAACTGTAAATCAGCTGTAAAAGCTGGTTCAAAGGGCGGTAGTGTAAGTTTTTCCAAAAGAAAGTTGAGATCCCAAGTTGGTGTTGGTGCTCTCTGGGGCGGTCTTATGTTCTTAGCCCCTCTGAGGTACTGTCTTAGCAATGGATGTGAAAATATAGGAGGATCCGTGTTGTATTGCGCTGAAATAGCTGAGATGTGGATCTTAATAGATGAAAAGGAAAGTCCTTTGTGCCACATCTCAGTTAAATATTGTAGAATCTGAGGAATATTTGGGACAAGGGGATTCTGGCCTTTAGCCTGGTTCCAGACAAAGAATCTTTTCCATTTGTCTGAATAGGCTTTCCTGGTGTTGGGCTTCCTGGCCTCCAGAATGACATCCATAACAGCTTTAGAGAGAAGTGTTCACTGGTTGTTTAGGTAATTTGCCATGCAGCCAGATTTAAAGTCTTGAGCTGGCTGTGTAGAATCTGATTGTTTTTCTGAGTGAGCAGGTGAGGAATTTGAGGTAAAATCCATGGTGGGCCTTGAGCCATGTTCCTTAGTATTGGATACCAGTGTTGGCGTGGCCAGTCTGGAGCAATGAGTATCACTTGTGGCCTCTCTAATCTGGCTTTCAGCAGCACCTTTGCCAGAAGAGGCAGTGGAGGAAAGGCATACACTGTTAATGTTTTCCAACTGAATGAGAGGGCGTCCACTTTCCAAGCTAGTGTGTGGTATGTCCTTGTGCAAAATTTCTGTAGCTGGTAGTTTTGGGGGGAGGCAAACAGATCTATGTCTGGGCTCCCCCATTTTTGAGTTATCACTGCGAATACTTGTGGATCTAGTTTCCACTCGTGAGGATCTATGATGTTTCTGCTTAGATCGTCTGCCAATGTGCTTTTCTTTCCTGGCAGGAAATGTGCTTGTATTTGAACTTGGTAGATCAGTGCTGTGTTCCACAAGGTCATTGCTTGCCTGCATAGGGGGTAGGAAAGTGTGCTCCCTTGCTTGTTTATGTACCACATCACTGTGATGTTGTCCGTCTTTATTAGTTGTTGTCCTGGATGTAGGAGGTCCTTGAAACTGTTAGGGCATTTTGTACAGCTTGCATCTCTTTTTGATTGATATGTAGATGCCTTTGATCTGCAGACCATTTGCCCTGAATACACTGTCCTGCCTTGTGTGCTCCCCAGGCATAATCCGATGCATCCGTTGTTATAGTTTGCCTGGCTGTGGGTAAGGTAAAAGGCTGACCCTTGTTGAGCTGACATGCCTGAGCCCACCATAGAAACTCCTGTTGAAGGCAGGGAATGAGTGGTATTATTGTTTCCAAGATGTGGCTGTGTAGAGTCCATACGCTTTTCAGGTACCATTGTAATTTCCTCATATGCAGTTTGGCATATGGTATTAGTAGTATGCAAGATGCCATGAATCCCAAGGCCTGCAGAATTTTTCTTGCAGGGAGTTGGGTCTTTGTTGCCATCATTTTGAAGTATTGAGTCAGTTGTCCTTGCTTGTCTGGCGTGAGATAAGCCATCTGGGCCGTTGTATTTAAGCTGGCACCCAAGAATATTATGTATTGTGAGGGCACTAATTTTGACTTCTTTTCGTTTACTGTGTACCCTAGGCAACTTAATAGGTTTTTGACAAACGCCAGATGATTTAAAAGAATGTTCTTGCTTTCTGCTTGAATAAGGCAGTCGTCCAGGTATGGATATATTTGAATTCCTCTTTGTATGCAGTATGCAATTAGTGGTGCCAGGCATTTTGTGAAGACCCTGGGCGCAGTAGATAATTCAAAGGGCAGTGCAGAGAATTGGTAATGGGTTGAACCTGCTATAAATCAGAGTTATCTTCTGCAATTTTGTCTGATAGGGACATGCAGGTATGGCTCCTTGAGGTCCAACGTTACTAGCCAAGCCTTCTTGCCCAGCATGGGAAGAAGTTGCTGTAGTGTTAGCATCATGAATTTGGGTACTTCGAGATATGTGTTTAGAACTGAGAGGTCCAGAATGGGTCTCCACGCTTTGTCCTTTCGGGGAACTAGAAAGAGTCTTGAGTAAAATCCTTGTCCCTGCTCCTGTGTAGGAACCTGCTGAATAGCTCTCATTGTCCATGAGAGCTGTAATTTGTTTTTGAGCCTCTGCCCATTGATTTGGTGGCAGGTTTGGCATTCCTTTTATCCTTGGTAAAGTGTGAAAGTGGAATCTGTATCCTTGAGATACAATATTTAGGACCCATTTGTCTTTTGTGATGATGCGCCAGTTGTCTGCAAAAAGTGTTATCTTTCCTCCCAAGGGAGCTGCCAAGACAGATTTGCTTGGCAGTCTGAGGGGTAAGTCATTGTGTTTGTCTTCTGGTAGTTTGAGACCTGTCCTCTCCTCCTTTCTGGGTTGTGGCACCCCATTGTCGAGGCTTGTAAGAGCCTTGTGACTGACTTCTGCCCCTTGGGCGTCTGTATTTGCCCTTCTGTGGTCTGTCAGAAGATGGAAAGAACCAGTTTTTGGTTGGTCAATTTCTGCTGAAACGAGTGGGTTGAACCTGTAAAAAATCCTTGACTGTATGCATAGATTTTGCTTTATCCTCCATTTTCTTTAAAACCTCTTCTGCTTTTACACCAAATAAAACATCCTGCTGTAAAGGTGCATCCAATAACTTTGCTTTTATATGATCAGGTAAAGTTTGTTCATTTAACCAAACATGCCTACGTAAGACAGACCCTGTCACTGCTGCTCTACAAGAAGCTTCCAATGAATCAAATCCACATTGCAAAGTATGTTTTCCCACTTGTTCAGCTGCATGCAACAAATCTTGCATTTCCTTCTAATCAGGCTGCTCTGCATGTGTGATCATTTTTTGTTTTAATTGAGACATCAAATATTGTTGATATTTCAGCATGTGAAACTGGCAATTTAAGGCCCTCATAGCTAGAGTAGCTGAGGTATATATTTTCTTTCCCCATTTGTCTAGTGCTCTAGAATCCCTTTCAGAGGGTACAGGATTTTTAGCAATAGAGGCCTTAACCCCTTTGGGACCCTGGGAAATGGTTTCTGGGTCAACAACAGGGCTTTTATATAGGAATTTGTGTGAGTCAGGGACTCTGTAGTATCTGTCTGGTTTGGCTGGTGCAGAAGGTAGTGAATCTGGGTTAAGGCTAGATTCTGAATAAACATCATCCACAATGTCTAGCACAGGTGGAATAGCAAGTGGTCTGTGCTGGGGTAGTGAAAGGAACTCTCGGAGCCTTTTCTTAGAATCAAGAGTAATCCTGGCCTTCCCAGTGGAAATGTTCCCTCATGGTATGTGAAGTTTCCCCAAAAGAGTAGCCTTCTGGGGGAGATGCTGAAGGAAAACAACCTAGAGCTGTTTACTGAATTTCCTGTTTGCACTTATTTTTAAAATCGTTTTTTTCTCAAAACTTGCATTTTATCTGTCTTTGGCCTAGCACTCTTGTGTGGGGTCATTTACTGCACTGTTATAACTTGTTGATACTTGTTAACCTCTGCTATCTCTGAAAAAACAAAAAAATCTTGCTTTTTTCCCACTTTTCTGAGATTTAAAAAAGTTCAGTTACAGGCTTGCTGTTCTTGAACTGTTTGTAAGTTTCTGTGAGGCCATTTTTGCTTGGGCTAAAGGAAAGTCTCTCTGTTGATCAGTGGCAGTGACAAACATTGAGCAGCCTGCCTGCCCTGTGGGAGTGGTTACTGACTTGAAACTGTAGTTTTATTGGCCATTTTGGGTCAATTCCAAAACTCCTTCATCTTCCTCTCTTAAAACCCGCTTTTGTGGTTTTTGCGTTTTGTGCATAGCGCAACAGCGGCAGCCGCCTAATTGGGTTTAAACTATTCCTGGCTCCACAAAGTCTGCTCTTCACTTTTTCCCTTAGAACGGCTCTATCTCTCAATTTAAACACCATGTTCTCATTCTAAGGCCCTTCACTGGTCCAATTAAGTAATCCTACACGTTAGCACTATTAAACCATAAGCACTACTTACTCTTATACTCTCTACGATTACCCTGTCCTCTATTGGTCCGTCTTAAATTCAGTTTCCCTATTACTCTAGCATGTCCAAAGGTCAGTCAATGGTTTCCTCTCCAGTCCAGCTGGTGAATCTGGGAATTTTGAAGCAATGTTACAACTGTCTCGTGTACACGGACAACTCTCTCCTCCTCCAGACAAGTTCAAATATATGTGAGAGATGCAACTATTTAGCCAAACTGGAGGCCAAGCTCTCTCATCTCAAAACTGGTGTAACCAGTCAGGAGGAGAAGGTAACCTCACACAACACAATTCCAGTATCACATAGTCCCACCACATCAGCGAAAAAAACACATGAATACACAAAAACATACTCGAAGGCTCTAAATAAAAATCTACCTAAGCAACAGAGACCTCCAAAGCAGACATCCAAGCAAACGCTACCGCAAAACAAAACACACACAACGCATAACCCACAAAGTCAGTGTGCCAAGCAGCCACAGCCCTTAAAGCTAAATAACCCACCTGATACTCTTGTTATAGGTGACCCTATTGTCAGACACACTGACGTCCCACTCACCAGGCTGAATAAAGAGAAGGTCACGGTGAGCTGCCTGTCAGGTGCTAGGATCCGACACATAACGCAAGCACTCAGGTCACTCCAAAGCAAATACAAATATGACTCAGTCATTATACATGCTGGTGTGAACGACCTGAGACGTACCTCCCTGGACTACATGAAAAGAGACATAGAGGAGCTCTCTGATCATGTAGCCCAGGCTGGTATGATCCTGACCTTGAGCAGCATCTTACCCTCACCTAGAATGATGCCACAGTACAAAGACAAAATGATCGATTTTAACAATTGGCTAAAATTTTGGTGTCATTCAAAGGGGATCCAGGGTCTGTCAGCCTGGGATAACATGCTCGACAAGCCACGTTGCTTCGCTAGGGACGGCTTGCACCTGTCACCACTGGGCTTTCGGATATTGGCAAAGGCTCTTGCCACCACCATAGTGCCTTTTTTAGGCAAGGCTCAAAAGTCAAACCCACCCCCATAGACAGCACAAGGAACAAGAAACTAAGGGCAATGCTGCTAAACGCCAGAAGTCTTAACCTCAAGATGCACGCTTTCGAAGCTCTCCTCAGTATGGAGAACATCGATATCTGTGCAGTGACAGAAACCTGGTTCAAGGCTCCAGAGAGCACCCCAGCACTACCAGGCTATACCTCATATCATGCTTTTCGCCCCAAAACCCGGACCGAACCACAAAGGAGGGGAGTTTCCATATTTATCAAGGATATCCACACCTCCAGGTTAGTGGCATTGCAAGTATCGGAGACCATCCATGTGCAACTAACAGTGGGCAAGACTGCTTTTCAGTTTATAGCATCCTACAGACCACCCTCTCAAAGTCAGGAATCCCATTCAGCTTTCCTGAAAACATTGGAGAACATGAAGATCTCTCCGAACACCATTATATTGGGTGACTTCAACTACCCAAACATTGACTGGGAGCACTACTCAAGCCCCAGCACCTTAGCCCAAAGATTCCTAGAAATTATAAACTCAAATGCTATGGAACAACTAGTCACCACTCCCACAAGAGGGGACAACATACTAGACCTGATCATTACCAACATGGGGACTGTATGCTCCACACCAGAAGTATATCCCTCATTGGTAAGATCAGACCATAAATTAATTTCACTGGATGTCCACATCCCGACCCCACCCCAGCCCAGAAAACCACAGTGAAAAACTTCTCAAAGCGAACTTCTCACTTCTCAAAACCAGTGGAATCCTTCAAGGCCCCAGGGCCAGTGGAAACTACAGCCCAAACTGCAGAATCCTATATAAATGCATTCTACGGACATCTCCAGGAATGCATGGATCATGCTATCCCAAACAAAACCAAGACCCAATCATCCAAAGGCAGGCGTCCAGTCTGGTGGACCCCTGCCATAAATAAACTGTACAACAGAAGGAGGAAGCTACTACATGATAGAGCAAAATCCCTAATAGGAAGGCATCTCTGATCAGTACTAGCAAAAATTACGATCCCTCATAAAATCCTCCAAGGCCAGCTTCGAGAGAAAAATTGCACAGGACACCAAAGACAATCATAAGGCTTTTTCAGTTATGTTAGAAACCTGGGATGCAACTCCCAGACTTGTTCTGAGCTGATTCTAAACGACGAAAAATACACTGAACCCACAGACATCGCCAATATCCTGGCAGACAGGTTCAGTGCAAACTTCTCCACCCTCCCCAAAAGAGCAAGTATCTATCCCGGCAGAGGGCTGTCTCCCAAACATCTCAGATGCTCAGGTGAAGGCTGCCCTCTCCAAAGCAAAAAACACTGCTTCCATGGGACCAGATGGCGTCCCAGGTTAAGGCCCAACATGAACTACAAGAGGAACTAATCCCTCAAATAAAACAGCTATACAATCTCAGCCTCACTACAGGATATGTGCCCACAGAATGGAGTACAGCAACAGTGGTCCCACTCCACAAAGGTGGAGCCTCTACGGACCCTGGAAACTATCGCCCCATAAGCCTGACTAGCTTAGTCTGCAAGGCTATGGAGAGGATCATCATGGAGCTCATAAACAAAGACATTGGGGACCTACAGACACTAGATCCTACCCAGTTCGGCTTTGTCAAGGGCAGATCCTGCCTTTTGAACCTGGTTGACTTCTTTGAAACAGTCACCAAAGCCATAGATGAAGGGAAGGTAGTCCACACAGCCTATCTGGACCTTGCAAAGGCATCTGACACAATACCCCACTCGGGCATCATAGATAAGCTATCCAGCTTAAATATAAACCCCTATGTCACAAGATCTGGCTCAAAGACAGAACCCACAGAGTGAGAGTTGCTGGAGCCATGTCAGACTCGAAACCGGTCACAAGTGGCATCCCACAGGGTTCTGTCCTGGGACCACTCTTGTTCGGTATATACTTTTCCGAGGTACAGGCAAATGTGGGAGGACTATGGCTCACCAAGTTCGCAGACGACTGCAAACTGGGCGCCATAATCAACTCTCTAGCTGACACAAACATCCTTCAAAAGGTCTCACAGAGACAGATAACTGGTGCCAGCGCCATGGTTTAAAGCTAAATGCCAAAAAATGTATAGTCATACCCTTTGGCAAAAACAATGTGGCAACAAATTACCACATAGGCGGAAACCCATTAAGTACAGAGAAAGTTATTAGGGACCTGGGGACCCAAGTTGATAGCAATCTCTCCTTTGAAAACCACATTGCCAAAGTGGTTAGAAAGACCTTCTACATAGCCCACCTCATCACGAAGGGTTTCACATCTAGATCAAGAGAGGTAATCGTGCCCCTTTATTCATCCCTCATCAGGCCCATCATAGAATACAATGCCCCTTTTGGGATGTACCTTACCCGACACCTGCAGCAATTAGAAAGACCCCAAAAGTATCTCACCAAGAGGATCAAGGGTCTCAAACAGATGCCATATGCTGCTCGGTTAAAAAACTCCAGCTCTACTCAGTTGCATACCGCCTACTTTGAGGCGATCTATGCCTGACATACAAAGCTATGTCAAATCCAGAATTAATGGACATGCTCCACCTCAGTAAATCTAAATCTCTTAGAGCCACACGCTTGAGGGACTTGAACCTCAGCACAGAAATAAACAGAACTTGCTGGAGGGACAGGTTCATATCCCAGAGGCCCCCTTCACTCTGGAATAGAATTCCAGTTCATGTGAGGCAGAGCACCTCACTGAATCTCTACAAGAAGAATCTCGATAAGTGGATGGGGGATCGTAGGTTTGTCCCAGGGATTACTCCCGTGTCACTATTAGACAGAGGCACAGTAAACTAAACCTTAAAAAGGGCACATTATACTCAAATCAAGGGGTGGCGTAAGCCATACAGAATCGGGCTAGGCTTATAATTTCCCCAGGGCAGATAGCCTAGTATGAACCTATGAACCTATGAAAAGACTCTTCAGCATCAGAGTCTTCATAAGGGGGAAAAGAACATTCCTATTCCTCAGAAGAATCTGAGGAAATTGAAACCTGGTCAGAGGAAGCGTTTTAGCAGGAGGGGGATGGGAACCCCTGATTAGGGTAATTAAGTCTTCAGCCATCTTAAGCATCTGTTTCTTAGGCATGGGGCCTTGTACTGGAGACTGCTGTACAGTCTTCTTTGCTTTTAAAGGAGTTTTCAGCTTTGCATAGGATTTAATAGTGAATGTAGTCGGTCTGAAGACACCTTCTGCGACTGAAGGCATTTCAACTGCACCAGAATCTCCTTCAGCCATGGAGTCGGAAGGGCCTAAAGATAAAGGTTGTGGAGGCCTAGCAATCTCCTCTTGGGAATCAGATGCCGCCTGGGGTTGTGAATCAGCGTCCGTCAGGGGCTGTGTAGGCACCTCACTTAAAACCGGAGAACCGGCGGCTGGCCTAGCAGAGGCCTCGGAGTCTGGTTTGGGTCTCGGCTGCCTGTCCTTATCTTTGCGTTTTTTATGCATTCCGGTCATCGGTTGCTCCAACGGCATGGTATAATTAAATTTCCTACCAAAATAATGCCGGGCGAAATCAAACAGACGTTTTATAGTTCGTTTGTTAAACCTAGCAAAAAACCGACAGACTGTGACGTCGTGGTCTGGGCCTAGGCAAGGAATACAATAAGAATAAAAGTCCTTATGAGGTATTTGCTTCCCCACAAGAAATGCAATTGTTAACTTTTTCTGACATCGGACTGAGGCAAGAAAAGGTTCCCCAACGGGGTACTTAGCTTCAGTCTGAAATTCGATTTGAAGATCTCGGGAGTCAGCTGACCAGCACCTGCGAACTGCTTCTGCTTCGGGCACCGTGCGGCAAGAAAGACTGAGGGAAATGGCATTGGATGCCTCTTAAATACCCCTGGTGCACTGACGTCAGGGAAGAAGCAACAGCAATCGAAGCCGGACCAAGACTTTAGAACTCTGGCCAACTGCGGGACTGCCTGAAGGCAGGATAACCCAAGTGTGATGACTGCAGCAGTGTAACATGATGAACATCTATAGTTCTAATGATTTTCTCTGCTGGCTCCGAGGAGACCGATGGAGCCGGAGAGCGTTTCTTAGAAGATTTTTTTGTCCATCTTTTTGTCTGGTTTGGAAGGAGAGACCTGGAACTGAAAGACCTCTCCAAATCCTCTTCAAAGGAAGGTTTCAGCAATCCCCTTAATATTAGCTTGTTCTTCCTCTCTTGCAGCACGCGAGGGCTGAAAGTGTGACAGAACAAGCAGGATTCCTGTAAATGAATAACCTCCAAGCAGCACATGTACATAGAGTGCCCATCCGTCAAAGACATCTTGTTGTTACACTTGACACACTTTTTAAAGCCCAAAGGCCTGTGCTCTTTAGAATCCTTAGACATGTTAAAGGCAAGAACACACACACACACACACACACACACACACACACACACACACACACACACACACACACACACACAGGGGAAAACGGTAGGGGCATCTTCACCACAAAAACCAGAGCGCGGGGAAACTAGAGCCTCTAACTTAAACGGCCTAGAGACCATGGGATAACCACAGGGAGGACTAGGTCATCTAAGTTAAACGGGCCTAGCCCAGGAAAAAAAGGGGAACAACAAACAATCACACAACAAAGAACCCACTAACAGAAGGGATCAACCTGCTACACAACAAGAAACAAAAAACACAAGGTCCTCTAACTGAAACGGGCCTAGCCCGTGAATATCATGGGAAATGGGATGCCAACAAAAGTTCAACTGAACCGTTCAGAAGCAAAACACACACACACTAGCTATTAAAATAGCTTTTGGAGCTACTAAGTTGAAAAATAAGTAGAAAAATTGTACTTAGCCACGGCCAAGAGCGAGACCACGTCCAAGCTGTATGAGTGGCAAATGAGATCTGGGGATAGGCGCATTGCAGCATGGGATACCTCTTAGCCATGAGCCAATTGAAGACTTCGAGCTAGAGTACGGCCGAGTCGGAGCAGAGGTTCGGCTCTGAACCCACAGGTAAGAATGTAGGCGAGATAGGACTACATAACATCAAGAAGTTATGTACTCACCATAACGTTCGATGTATGTAGTTCATCTCGCCTTACATTCTTACCCGTGGGTTCTGAGCCGAACCTCAGCACGAACTCGGCCATACTCTAACTCAAAGTCTTCAACTGGCTCGTGGCTAAGAAGTATCCCATCATGCATCAGGTCTATTCCCCAGATCTTGTTTGCTGCAAGCTCACACATGTACACACTGAGAACAACAACAACCCCAACAGAAAGGACTACTGACACCAAGATACAATACCTCCAGGTCCTCCAGGAGGGGGAAGGAGGGAGGGTTAATAAGAATGTAAGGCAAGATGGACTACATACATCGAACGTTATGGTGAGTACATAACTTCGTGATGTTATGTAGTCCAATCTCGCTTTCATTCTTACCCGTGGGACAGCATCCCTAGCACCCTGATCTTGGGTGGCTCAGTGAAAACTACTCTTGAGCACTGTGGAACAAAAGGAAGATCTGCCTCTAGAGACCAGATCTAATTTGTAGCGACTAATAAAGGTATTAGGCGAAGCCCATGTTGCTGCAGCACAAATATCATCCATAGACATCCTAGCCTGAAACGCAGTTGAGGTAGCCACAGATCGTGTAGAATGAGCCTTCACTTTAAAGGGTAATTCTCTGCCATTGGAAGCATAAATGAATGAGATGCAATCGGAGATCCAGCGAGACAAGGTTACCTTAGAAACAGGAACCTCAAGTCTAGAGTCTGAAAATGAGACAAACATTTGATCTATTTTCCTGAAATCGTTTGTCTTGTGTAAATAGAAACGCAATGGTCTGTAAACATCTAGCTGATGAAACTTAAATTCTGCCCTGTTGGAGAATTCAGAAAAAAACACAGGCAACTCAATGGATGGGTTGAGATTGACAACAGAGGCAACCTTCGGAATAAAGGAAGGGTTGGTTCATAAGGAGACCCTGTCTTTGGTGAAACGTCAAATAAGGTGGCCTAATCGATAATGCTTGGAGTTCAGAGACCCACTTAGTTGAAGTTATGGCTACTAAGAATACGGTCTTCCATGACAAGAATTTAATGTTACACGTAGCTGCAGGCTCAAAGGGAGTTGAGGTGAGCTTCTGTAGTACAAAACTGAGGTCCCATGACATCACTGGATCAAAGACTGGAGGTCGGAGTAACAATGTCCCTCTCAGAAAAGCCCTACAAAGCCTATGAGCCATAAGGTTGGGCTCATTTGAAACGTGAAACGTAGAAATCTCTGCCAACTGCACTTTAATGGTTGCTGCAGCTGACCCCTGACTGAACAGAGAAAGAAATTCCAATATTGCCGAAATAGGCACTGTATAAGGATCAATATGTCTCTCATGGGCCCCAACAGAAAATCTCTTCCACTTACTGGAATAAATCTTTCAGGTAGAAGGCTTGTGGGAAGATGATAGAATATGGGCCACGTCGGGGAAAAATCATGAAGCCTGACTAAGGACTGAACTGGAGCAGCCAAGCTGTCAACTTGAGGGTCTGGACGGAGAGATAGAACTGTCCTGATATACGAGTCAGCAGATCTGGAGCAGGGTCCAGAATCCAGGGCTTGTCCATTAGTTAGTGTTGAAGGAAGGGTAACAAAATCTGACAAGGCCAGTGTGGGCAATGAGGATCATTTGTCTTCCTAAAGACTGTGCTTTCTGAATGACCTTTGATATCAGAGGTAATGGTGGAAAGGCAAAGAGAAGACCGGAGGGCCAATCGTGAGCCAGAGCATCCCTGAGTGTCTCCCTTTCTGGGGGAAAAAGGGTGAAATAGCTGCTGCGTTTGGCATTGAGGGGGCTGGCAAATAGATTGCAGCAAGGCTGAACCCATCTGTGGAATATCTCTTTCTCAACATAATTGTTCAGGGACCACTCGTGAGGCATTAGGATAGCTCTGATCAGCCTGTTGGCAATCACGTTGGACTTCCCCGGTATATGCATTGCAACTAGAAAGTATTGGGAAGACGATGCCCTCTACCCACAGCCAAACATGAAGTGCCTCTCTGCAAAGGTGGTATGATTTGGTTCCTCCCTGTTTGTTCAGGTACTATACCACTGACATGTTGTCTGAGTGGCTTGCAATTGTCCCTAAAGGGAGAAAGCTCTGAAGTGCTTGCAACACTAATAGCACTGCTCTCATCTCCCAGACACTGATATGCAAATGGGTCTCGTGATCCTGCCACGTGCCTTGGACGGTCCTGCCAAGATAATGCCCCCCCCACCCGATCTGGGAGGCATCCATGGTCACCGTGGCAACTGGAGGAGCTGGGACAAAAGGCTTGCCCACGTTGAGATTGCTGGCCTGAAGCCACCAGCATAGATACTGCTTGCACGTGTCCGTAATCAGAATCGAATGGGAAAGTGGAAGATGCTGTAGTGACCATTGGGCGAAAAGCAGCCACTAAAGAACCCTCATGTGTAGTCTGGCAAGGGGAACTAACATGATCGTGGCAGCTATGGTCCTTAACAACTTGAGGACCACATTTGTCCTGACCTTCCTCAATGATAGTAAGGCGTAGACCTGCAGTTGCAAAGCCTGAATTCTCCCTTCTGGTAAGAGGACCCTCATGAGCACCGTTATCTTGTTCAGCGCCGATAAAAGTGACACACTGCGAAGGCAGCAAGTCAGATTTTTCCCAATTTAGAGTAATCCCTAACCTTTGGCACAGTGTAATGGTGGCGTCCCTGGTCTGTAACAGTAGATATTTGGTGGTGGTAGAAAGGAGCCAGTCATCCAGGTATGGAAACACTTGGAATCCCTGACATCTCAAGCGAGCCGTTAACACTGCCATCCATTTGGGGAACACCCTGGGGGCTGTGGTGAGACCAAAGGGCAGAGCGCAAAACTGAAAATGACTGGCTCCCAGCCGAAAGTGTAGATGACTTCTCGATGCCCTGTCGATATGTTAGTAAGCATCTTTCAGGTCGATGGAGCACATTCACACATCTTTCCCTAACAGAGGAAGTATTGATTGCAAGGTGACCAGGCGGAACTTGGACTTCTGTACATGAAAGTTTAATCGGCTTTGATCCAAAATGAGTCTCAGGTCCCCTGTTCTTTTCGGCACCAAAAAGAATCTGAAGTCCCTAATCCTCCTTGGTCTGCGAGGACAGGCTGGATGGCTCCCTTTAAAAGCAATTTTTTTTATTTCTAAAGTTGTGGAATCCCCTGTGACTGGGTGGAACATCTGGGATTCTCTTAGTTGGTGGGGGAGGAGAAGAGAAGGGTATATGATAACCACTGGAAATTATCTTTAATACCCATTCATCTTGGGTGACGTCTTGCCAGGCTTCTGGGTATAAAGAAATGCGACCCCCGACTGGCTCCAGAGACGCACAGTCGGGCCTCCCGTCAGGAGCTCTGGTAGGCAGAACCATGAAAGGAATCATGGTCCCACTGGTTACACAGGCCTCCTCTGCATCTATGGCGGCATCTACCTGAATAGCCACCCCCTCCCCTGCCTCCGGAAGGGGAATCTCTTTGTGCGCCCTGAAAATACCTCTGCGACTTTCTGAACCACATTTTCCCACCCTTCTGGCACTTTGGGTAAGGTCAAGAAGGCATGGAAAAACAGACTCCCATGGCAGACAGGCTTTTTCCCTCTTGTTCGCACCTAGTGAGAGTTTCCTTCACCTTGGTTCCAAACAACGAAAAACCATCAAAGGGGGCGTTGGTGAACGTAAACTTGAAGGACTCCGCAAAATTGCACAGGTGCATCCAAGATTGTCTTCTAAGAGAGACTCTGGAATCCGCTGCACTACACGCTCCGTCGGCTGTGTATGAGATCAGTCTCATGGAAGAGTTGGTAAGGGAATTTAGGGCAGAGATCTGTGAAGTGACCATCTGTGCCACAGCATCAGAAATGTTACCCTGTAGAGAATCTCCTAGCTCTTTTAGGAGATCTCACTGGAGCCTTGTAAAATGAGTCAAGTAGTTCAGCGACCACAGTGTAAAGGCCGCTGAGGTAAACACACTCTTCCTATACCTGTCCATAGCCTGGGACTCCTTGTTAGGCGGATGGACGGTAGACGAAGTTTCAGCAAGGTCCTTCTTCGTGGCCACTGCCACCACCATGACATCTATTGGAACGCCTTTAGTTAGATATTCCTTGTCAGAGGGGATGGACAAAAACTTATTGCGTCTCCGAGGGACTGGTTCCACAGTGTCAGGAGTTTCCCACACCTTTCGACAGACAAGATCTAGTAGCTCATCAAAAGGGGGAGAAACCCAAGAGGCGGAGGGTTGAGACACAAAAGCCTTCAGGAACACAGACTCCTCATCAGAAGGGGATATGCAGGGTCAGCCGCCTCTCTGCTTTAAGATCTCCAGGATATCTGAAAAAAAGATATCTTCAGAAGTCTACTTGGGGGACCCCTCTAACACTGAGGTCAGTGTCCAACGTGAGACTCATCAGGGGTGTCAAGGTGTTTTCTCTTACACAATCTCTTTCTGGAGGGCTCCTCAGGCAAAAACTCTGGGGAGACGTCAGAAAGTTGGGGACCACTCATGGAGGTATCCTGAGGCTTAGGGTCTCCTCTGCTCATGGACAGAGAGTGATCCAAAACTGACACCGGTGCTGGAGGGGGCAGAGTATCAGTGCCATACGATGCAGCTGACGACCTGGCCAGCATGCTCTTCATCATAACCTCGAAGGCTGATCCCCTCAGCGCCGAGGAAATGAAGTCTGAAGCAGATGTCGGGTCCAAGCTCACTCGAGCCAAAGCACTGAAAGGAAGGCTTGGAACCGATGAAGATCGATCCGATCCCTCCCCCTCGGGTCCAACCAGAGAACTGTGGACTCTCGACCCTGTGGATGGAGCAGACAGGTCGGAGCAGAAATCGGAAAGTACAGTTGTGTACACTTACCATAAATGTAGATGTTAGAGTGTCTTCACTGTTGCAGTCATCACTGTAGGGTTCTTTCTGCCGGGAGGCAGCCCTCGGTCGGCCAGAATCCCAAAGTCTGGGTCCGGCGTCGGCTGTTCAGTCGTCCTCCCTGACGTCAGAGCGCCAGGGGTACAAAGCCTCCAGCTGACGCCATGTTCTCCAGTTTTTCTTGCCCCAGATGTCAGGTGCCCAAAAGTAAAGGCTAAAAGTAAGGTACAACAAACCCCATACCCTGTAGCAAATACACCTCAGGAGAAGGGTGAAGCAGGGAACAACACTAATGAGAGAATAAGAGGGAACAGGGGGGTGGGTAACCCAGACTGCAACAGTGAAGACACTCGAACATCTACATTTAAGTGTACACAACTGTACTATGTTCATCGTGTTTCACTGTTGCAGTCATCACTGTAGGGTTGAATCCCAAAGCTGAGATAAAGGGTGGAGGTTATTGAGTAGAAGGAGCGGCTAGTAGTCCTTGCAAGACTGCAGAAGCAAAGCCTGCCCTGGACTTAGAATAAAGAGGTAGATTGTAGTGCTTAGAGAAAGTATGCACTGAACTCCATGTTGCAGCTTCCAAAATATCTTTGGTAGGTACCCCCCCTGAGAAAAGCAGCAGAAGTAGCAGCAGCTCTGGTGGAGTGAGTCCTGATTTTTCCTGGGATTTGCTTTCCATCTTGAGAGTAACAAAATTTGATTCCATGAGCAATCCATTTAGAAATGGTCTGTTTTGAAATAGCCTTGCCTTGGGAATTTGCTGCATAAGAAACAAACAGTTGTTCTGTTTTTCTGATATCCTTGGTTCTGTCCAGGTAAAAACGAAGCTGCCTGTGCACGTCCAAAGAATGCAAGATCCTCTCCCCCTTATTTTGTGGATTGGGAAAAAAAGTTGGCAGGTGAATAGTTTGGTTTAAAGCCACTTTAGAAACCACTGTAGGCATGAAAGTAGGGTTAGTCCTTAAAGAAACCCTGTCTTGATGAAAAAGAATGTAAGGTTCCACAGCCATGAGTGCTTGTAACTCTGAGACTCTCCTGGCTGAAGTCAAAGCCAGTAGGATAGCAGTCTTCCATGATAAATACTTTATATCAGATGTGGCAGCAGGCTCAAAAGGAGGCAGAGTAAGTTTTTCCAGAACATAGTTGAGGTCCCAGGCAGGTATGGGTGGTGTCCTAGGGGGCCTTAAATTCTTTGCTCCTCTGAGATATTGTTTCAGAAGTGGATGTGAAAAAATTGGAGGATCTGTATTGTAATGTGCAGAGATAGCTGAGGCATGTATTTTAATGGAGGAAAAGGATAAACCCTTATGTAACATGTCTGTCAGGTAATGTAAAACCAATGGAATATTAGGAATGAGAGGATCTGAATCCTGAGCATGCATCCAGGTGCAAAATCTCTTCCATTTACCTTCATAAGATTTTCTAGTGCTAGGCCGTCTGACTTCTAAGATGACATCCATGACCTGTTTGGAAAGGGTAGCATTAATCATAGAACCTGAATACGCCAGGCTGAGAGTTTTGATATGAGAGTGCAGAACCTGGCCCTGGTGTTGGGACAAAAGATTTGGAATCTGAGGTAGAATTCAAGGAGGCTCCTGGGATAGATTCATCAGTGTTGAGTACCAAAATTGTCGAGGCCAATTTGGGGGCAGTAAAATCATCTTGGGTTTGTCCTGTTTTATCTTTAATAACACCCGTGGAAGAAGAGGTAGAGGAGGAAAGGCATACCCCAAGACGTTCCTCCAACTGAATGAGAGAGCATCCACTTTCCATGCTAGTTTGTGATATGTCCTTGTGCAAAACATCTGTAACTGGTAGTTGAGGGGAGATACAAATAGATCTATGTCCGGGCAGCACCAGGCTTCTGTAATCACCTTGAATATTTGGGTGTCTAGCATCCATTCGTGTGGGTCTGACAGGTTCCTGCTCAGGCTGTCTGCCAGAATATGTTGTTTCCCCTGGCAGGAACTGAGCTTGTAGGTCCACTTTGCAAGCTAGTGCTGTGTTCCAAAGAGTCATGGCTAGTCTGCAAAGGGGGTAAGAGTGTGAACCCCCTTGCTTGTTTATGTATCACATAACTGTGGTGTTGTCTGTCCGTATCAGTAGTTGCCCTGGCTGTAGAAGATCCCTGAAAGCCAAGAGGGCATTCTGCACAGCTAACATCTCTTTTAAATTGATATGTAAGTGCTTCTGATCCTCTGTCCAAAAACCTTGCAGGCCTTTCCCCTGCAAGTGGGCTTCCCATGCGTAATCCGAGGCATCCGTGGTTAACACTTGGTAGGTTGGAGGTAGACTGATGGCTTTCCCTTTGCTTTGAAGACATGCCATGGCCCACCAATGGAATTCCTTTTGCAGGCAAGGCAAGACAGCAATCTGTGTGTCTAGACTGTGACAATGCTGAGACCATACGCTTTTTAGGTACCATTGTATCTTTCTCATATGCAGTCTTGCATATGATATGAGAAGGATACAGGAAGCCATGTAACCCAAAGCGTGCAGGAATTTCCTTGCAGTTAGCTGAGACATTAACGCCAGGGTTTTGAAAGTTGAAGCCAGCTGAAGTTGTTTTTCGGATGTCAGGAATGCCATCTGGGTTGTTGTGTTTAAAAGAGCACCCAGAAAAAGGCATCTGTTGTGTGGGTGTCAAATTTGACTTTTTTATGTTCACAGTGAATCCCAGGTACTTGAGTAGTTTTTGAACAAATTCCAGGTGCTGGAGTAAGAAATCCTTGCTGTCTGCTTGAATAAGGCAGTCGTCCAGATAAGGGTAAATTTGAATTCTTTTGAATCTGCAGTAAGCTACTACTGGTGCCAGGCACTTGGTGAAGACCCTGGGCGCAGTGGACAAGCCAAAGGGCAGCACAGAGAATTGGTAATGGTTCGAGCCTGCCTTGAACCTGAGGTATCTTCTGCACTCCTGTCTGATAGGAATGTGTAGGTAAGCCTCATTTAAATCCAATGTCACCATCCATGCATTTTTGGCTCAACATTGGCAGGAGCTGCTGCAGAGTAAGCATCTTGAACTTTGGTATCTCCAGGAAAGTATTTAAGACTGACAGATCCAGGATGGGTCTCCAAGAATTTTGTTTTCTGGGAACTAGAAAGAGACTTGAGTAAAAGCCTTGACCCGTCTCTGATTGTGGAACCAGTTCTATGGCCCTCATAGCCATGAGGGATCCCACCTGGTTTAATGCCTCTGCCCATTGGTGTTTTGGTAGGTCTGGCCATCCGTTTGGTCTAGGCAAGGTATGACAGTGGAATTTGTAACCTCTTGAAACTACATCCAAAACCCACTTGTCTTGGGTTATGCAAGTCCAATTTCGGTGAAAAAGAGAGAGTTTTCCTCCTAAAGGGACTTCCAGGAGAGAGGTTCCTGGGACCATGCAGGGGAAGTCATTGAACCTGTTTCCTATAAGATTGAGGTCTGTCCTCTCCACCCCTGAGGGTGGAAGCACTCCACTGTCTAGGTCTATAAGAGGTCTGTGCTTGGGCCCTCCCTCTGGGGTGCCTATATCTACCCCTCTGAGGCCTGTCCTAGCTGGGAAAGGACCAATTTTTAGTTGGCCAATTTCTGCTAAATCTTGGGGGCTGAACTTGTAAGAAATCCTTAACCGTTTGCATGGATTTTGCCTTATCCTCCATTTTCTTTATCACCTCTTCAGCCTTAGACCCAAACAAAACATTATGTTGAACAGGAGCATCCAGTAACTTTGCTTTCACTTGATCAGGCAAATTTTGTTCCTTTAACCAAGCATGCCTTCTAATGACCGTGTCAGTGGCAGCCGCCCTGCATGAGGCCTCCAAAGCATCAAAACCACAGTGTAAGGTGTGTTTCCCCCACCTGCTCAGCAGCATGCATCGAATCGTGTAATTCCTTATTATCTGCACATGCAGAAATGGTACCTAGGCTTTTGTTTCATAACAGACAGAAGAAATTGTTGATATTTTAGCATAAGAAATTGACAATTTAAAGCCCTAATGGATAAAGCAGCAGAAGTGTACACTTTTTTGCCCCATCTCTCCAAAGCTCTAGAATCCTTATCTGAGGGAATAGGATTCTTAGCAGTGGTGGCCTTAACACCCTTAGGACTCTGAGAAATGGTTTCTGGATCAGCAGTAGGATTTTTATAAAGAAACTGGTGAAAGTCAGGGACTCTGTAATATCTATCAGGCTTAGCAGGGGCCAGAGGAAAGAAATCAGGGATTAAATTAGACTCAGTAAATACATCATCCACAATTTCCAAAATAGGAGGAATAGCCAGGGGTCTGTGTTGGGGAAGAAGGAAATCCCTAAGCCTTCTCTTAGACTTAGAGTACTCCTGATCTTTCCAGTGAAAATGTTCCCTCATGTCATGTAAAGTTTCCCCAAAAGAAAAATCCTCAGCGGGAGAAGCTGAAGGAATGGATTCCTCAGCATCAGAATCCTCATAAGGAGGGAAAGTGTAATCCTGTTCAGAGGAAGACACTGAAGAAATAGATGCCTGATCAGAGGATTCATAGTCCAATTCTTGTCTTGGCCTTTTGTCTGGAGGGGGATGTGAACCCCTAATCATAGTTAGTAAAGTCCTCCGCCATTTTAAGCATTTTTTTTTGTGATTTAGGTCCTGGATCAGAGGAGGCCTGGGCTTGAGTCTTTGTTTTAGAAGGAGTCTTTGCCTTTGTCTTTGCCTTTATCTGAAGCTGCGTAGGCCTGAAAACCCCCTCGGAAGCCGGTACCTGCACAGCGGCTCTGGACCCATCCGAGGGAGCATTGTCCGAAGGTCCTGCACCTGAAGTACTCAAAGGCCTAGTTGGCTCCTCGTGGGAGTCCGTTTCGGCAAGCGGTTTTGTAACGGCCGACGACAGGGGCTGCAAAAGCGCCTCACTGACGACGGCTGAACCTGCAGCTGGCTCTGCTTGTAAACCTTCATCTGATTTGGACCTCGGAGTCCTGTCCTTATCCTTGCACCTTTTGTGAATTCCAGTAGTCGGAAGCGTGTCCAACGACATATTGTAATTAAATTACCTGCCAAAGCAGTGAAAAGCAAAATCGTATCTCCGCTTAATAGTATGTTGATTAAATCTAGCACAAAACCGACAACTAGCAACGTCGTGGTCAGGGCCTAGAAAAGGAATACAGTAAGAGTGAAAATCCTTATGAGGTATTTGCTTCCCACATGAAATACAATTATTAACTTTTTCTGACATCGGACTGGAGCAAGAAAAAAGTTTCCCCAACGGGGTACTTAGTTTTGAGAAGAAAGTCTTCGGAATGAAGCACCAAAAATATCAGGAGTCAGCCGACTGGCACTTGCGAACTGCTTCCACTGCACGGCAAGAAAGACTGGAGAACATGGCATTGGCTGGGAGCTTTGTACCCCTGGCGCTCTGACGTCAGGGAGGATGACTGAACAGCCGACACCGGACCCAAACTTTGGGATTCTGGCCAACCGAGGGCTGCCTGCCGGCAGGAAGAACCCTACAGTGATGACTGCAACAGTGAAACACACGATGAACATCTGAGAGGCCAGGGCAAGGCTACTGGAACTGACCTAAATTACAGTTTTGTACCTACCATAAATGTAGATGTTCGAGTGTTCACACTTCTGCAGTCATTACACTTGGGTTACCCTGCAGTCAGCCGGTCCCGCAGTCGGCCACAGTTCCAAAGTCTTGGTCCGGCGTCGGTTGCTGTCACTTCATCCCTGACGTCAGTGCGCCAGGGGTATATAAGATGCATCTGATGCCATTTTCTTCAGTTTTTCTTGCCCCAGATGTCAGGTGCCCCCACGTGGGTAGGCAATACATATTGCTAATCAAAAATATACAATAAAAACAATACCTTCAGTTACCAGCAAATACACCCCAAAGGTTGTATAGGATAGAAAGGTATAGATAAAATCCAGCTAGTTCAGAGGGGATGGAGGGAGGGTAACCTGGACTGCAGCAGTGTGAACACTCAAACATCTACACTTATGGTAGGTACAAAACTGTACTATGTTCATCGTGTTACACTGCTGCAGTCATTACACTTGGGTAGAATCCCAAAGCTGAGGTTGGGTGGCTGGTCTATAAAGAGTTAGGATTGGCTATGAAGCCCTGCAGAACTGCAGTGGCAAATCCTGCTCTGGATTTAGAGCAGAGAGGCAGGTGGTAATGCTTGGTAAAGGTGTGCACTGAGCACCAAAAGTTGCAGCCTCCAAAATTTTCTTGGTAGGTACTCCTCTGAGAAAGGCTGTTGAAGTGGCTGTTGCCCTGGTGGAATGTGGCCTAATGTTCTTTGGGACTGATTTTCCATGCTGTGTGTGTAGCAGTACCGAATACAGTGTCCTATCCATGTAGACACAGTCTGCTTTGAGATAGCCTTGCCCTGTGATCCTGCAGCATATGCTACAAACAGTTGCTCAGTCTTCCTGAAAGCCTTTGTTTTGTCCAAGTGGAAGCATAGCTGCCTGTGTATGTCCAAAGAATGCAGAAGTTTCTCCTCTTTATTCTGGGGGTTTGAATAAAAAGATGGCAAATGGATGGTTTGGTTAAGAGCCACTCTAGATACCACTTTTGGCATAAAGGTAGGGTTTGTCCTTAAAGATACCCTGTCCTGACGAAAAATTATAAAAGGTTCCACTGCCATTAATGCCTGTAGCTCTGAGACTCTTCGTGCTGAAGTTACTGCCAGGAGCAGAGCTGTTTTCCATGATAGAAATTTTAGATCGGCTGTATTGGCTGGCTCAAAAGGTGGTAGGGTCAGTTTTTCCAAAATGAAATTGAGGTCCCAAGTTGGTGCTGGTGCTCTCTGGGGTGGTCTTATGTTTTTAGCCCCTCTGAGGTACTGCTTTAGCAAGGGATGAGAGAATAAAGGAGGATCCGTGTTGTAATGTGCTGAAATGGCAGAGGCGTGGATCTTAATTGATGAGAAGGATAGGCCTCTGTCCAGCATCTCAGTTAAGTATTGTAAAATCTGAGGAATGTTTGGAACAAGAGGGTCAAGGCTTTGAGCCTGGTTCCAGGCGCAGAATCTCTTCCATTTTTCTGAGTAAGCTTTCCTGGTGCTAGGCCTCCTGGCCTCCAAAATGACATCCATAACAGCTTTAGAGAGAGGTGTTGTCTTTTTGACTAATGTATCTGCCATGCAGCCAGGTTTAGGGTTTTGAGCTGATCGTGCAGGATCCGATTGTTTTGAGTCAGAAGGTGTGGAATTTGAGGCAAAATCCATGGTGGGCCTTGAGCCAAGTTCCTTAAGATAGGGTACCAGTGCTGGCGTGGCCAGTCTGGAGCAATCAGGATCATTTCTGGTTTTTCTTGCCTGGCTTTTAGGAGCACCTTTGAAAGGACAGGCAGTGGCGGGAAGGCATAAACTTTTAGGTTTTTCCAGCTGAACAGAAGAGCATCCACTTTCCATGCTTGTTTGTGATAAGCCCTTGTGCAGAATTTTTGTAGTTGGCTATTCATTGGGGAGGCAAAAAGATCTATGTCTGGGCATCCCCATTTTTGCGTTACCATGCTGAAAATTTGTGGATTCAATTTCCATTCGTGAGGGTCCATAATATTTCTGCTTAGATCGTCTGCCAGAGTATTTTTCTTTCCTGGCAGGAATTGTGCTTGCAGGTGAACTTGGTACGTTAGAGCTGTGTTCCACAAGGTCATGGCTTGCCTGCATAGGGGATAAGAATGACTGCCCCCTTACTTGTTTATGTACCACATTACTGTGGTGTTGTCTGTCTTTAGTAGTAATTGTCCTGGATGTAGAAGGTCCTTGAAAGCTGTTAGAGCATTTTGAACAGCCAACATCTCTTTTTGATTGATGTGAAGATGCATCTGGTCTGTGATCCACTTGCCCTGAATGCATTTTCCTGCCATGTGTGCTCCCCAGGCATAATCCGAAGCATCTGTTGTTAGAGTTTGCCTGGCTATGGGTTGGGTAAAAGGCTGACCCTTGTTTAGGTGACATGCCTGTGCCCACCATCGGAACTCCTGTTGTAGGCAGGGAATCATTGGTATTACTGCTTCTAAACTGTGAGAGTATTGAGTCCAAACACTTTTCAGGTACCATTGTAATTTCCTCATATGCAGTCTGGCATATGATATTAGTAGTATGCAGGATGCCATGAATCCCAGGGCCTGCAGAATTTTTCTTGCAGGGAGATGGGACTTTCCTGCCAGCAAATGAAAATATTGAGTTAGTTGAACTTGTTTGTCTGGTGTGAGGTAAGCCATCTGGGCTGTTGTATTTAAGCTGGCACCCAGGAATATAATCTGTTGCGAGGGCACTAGGTTTGACTTCTTTTCGTTACTGTGTACCCTAGAGAAATTGACAACCTTTTTACAAACGCCAGATGCTGTAGAAGAATGTCCTTTGTCTCTGCTTGAATGAGGCAGTCATCCAGGTATGGATATATTTGAATTCCTTTTTGTCTGCAAAATGCAATTATTGGTGTCAGGCACTTTGTGAAGACCCTGGGCGCAGTAATAAGTCAAAGGGCAGTGCAGAGAATTGGTAGTGCATTGTACCAGCTTTGAATCTGAGGTATCTTCTGCAATTATGTCTGATAGGGACATGCAGGTATGCCTCTTTGAGGTCCAGAGTGACAAGCCAAGCCTTCTTGCCCAGCATGGATAGAAGCTTCTGTAATGTCAACATTATGAATTTCAGAATATCCAGGTAAGTAATTGAAAGGTCTAGTATGGGCCTCCAGGGCCTTGTCCTTTCTGGGGACCAGGAAGAGTCTTGAGTAAAATCCTTGTCCTGGTTCTTGTTGTGGTACTTTTTAAATAGCTCTCCTGTCCATGAGGGCTGAAATTTGTTTTTGTGCCTCTGCCCATTGATTTAGTGGCAGGTCTGGCATTCCTTTTAGCCTTGGTAAGTATGAAAGTGGAATCTGTAACCTTGAGACACAATATTCAGGACCCATTTGTCTTGGGTGACTGTTTGCCAGTTTTGAGAAAAAAGTGCTAGTTTTCCCCCTAAAGGGGCTTCCAAAAGGGACGTGCTTGGCGTACGAACGGGAAAGTCATTGTGACTGTTTCCTGTAAGGCTGACACTTGTCCTCACCACCTTTTGGGGTTGAGGTGCCCCACTTTCGTTGTCTGTTTGAGCCTTGGGGTTGAGATCTGCCTCTTGGGCGTCTGCATCTGCCTCTCTGTGGCCTGTCTGATACTGGAAAGGACCAATTCTTTGTTGGCCAATTTCTGCTAAACCGAGGTGGCTGTACCTGTAAGAAATCCTTGACTGTTTGCATAGATTTAGCTTTATCCTCCATTTTCTTTAACACCTCTTCTGCCTTAACACCAAACAAAGTATCATGCTGTAAAGGTGCAGCCAATAATTTAACTTTGACATGATCAGGCAGACTTTGTTCCTTTAACCAAGCATGCCTCCTAATTACAGAGCCTGTAACTGTGGCCCTGCAGGAGGCCTCCAAAGAATCAAAACCACGTTGCAAAGTATGCTTTCCAACTTGTTCAGCTGCATGCAATAAATCCTGCATTTCCTTGTTTTCTGCACATTCAGAGTTTAACATTTTCTGTTTAAGCAATACCATGACATGTTGCTGATATTTGAGCATATGAAACTGACAGTTTAAGGCCCGTATAGCCAAGGTAGCAGATGTGTAAACCTTTTTCTCCCCATCTATCCAGTGCCCTAGAATCTCTGTCAGAGAGGGTAGGGTTTTTTTTTGCAGTGGAAGCCGTAACTCCTTTGGGACCCTGTGAAATAGTTTCTGGGTCTGCAGCAGGGTTTTTAAAAAGCAATTTATGAGAGTCAGGAACTCTGTAACATCTGTCAGGCTTAACAGGAGCTGGAGGGTAAGGAGTCAGGGGTAAGACTAGACTCCGAAAACACATCATCTACAATGTCTAACACAGGTGGAATGGCTAGTGGCCTGTGTTGGGGTAGTAAAAGGAAATCCCGGAGCCTCTTTTTGGATTCTGAAAAATCTTGGCTCTCCCAGTGGAAATGCTCCCTCATGGTATGCAAGGTTTTCCCAAAAGAATAATCCTCTGGAGGAGAAGCTGAAGGTATAGATTCTTCAGCATCAGAATCCTCATAGAGAGGAAGAGAATATTCTTGATCAGAAGAGGAATCAGAAGAAATGGAAACCTGATCTGAAGATTCATAGTTAGTCTCTTGCCTAGGCCTCTTATCAGGAGGGGGATGGGAGCCCCTGATCAAGGTAATCAAGTCTTCGGCCATTTTGAGCATCTGTTTTTTGGGCATAGAGGCCTGACCACGTGGCTCATGAGTTTGTTTCTTTGCTTGAGAAGGTGCTTTAGTCTTTGCCTTTGAAGCTGAAGTCAGTTTAAGGTAAAGATGTTTAGGTCTGAATACACCATCAGAAGCCAGTGCCTGCTCAGCGGCTCCGGACCCATCTGAAGGAATAGTATCCGAGGCTCCAATACCTTGAGTTTCCAGCAACATGGCCGACTTCATGTGGGAGTCGGTAGCAGCCTGCAACTCTAAAGTAGCGGGCGTCAGGGGTTGAGAAAGTGCCTCACTGAGAACCAGCGAACCGGCGATTGGCTTAGGAGAAGTTTAGTCGTTGGTTTTTGATCTCGGTTGTCTATCTCTCTCCTTTTCTTTGCATTTTTTGTGAACTCCGGTAGTCGGATGGCTATCCGACGACATTTCTGGATAATTAAACCGGTGTCCAAAATAGTTTAAGGCAAAATCATACAGACGCTTAATAGTGCGTTGGTTAAATCTAGCACAAAACCGACAACCAGAAACGTTGCGATCAGGGCCTAGGCAAGGAATACAGTAAGAATGAAAATCCTTATGAGGCATTTGCTTTCCACAAGAAATACAATTATTTACTTTTTCTGACATCAGTCTGGAGCAAGAAAAAAGTTTCCCCAACTTCGGATCTGAAACTCGAACACAATAATCTCAGGAGTTGGCCGACCGGCACTTGCGAACTGCTTCTGCTTCGGGCACCGCGCAGCAAAAAAGACTAAAGAAAATGGCGTCAGCCGCATCTTTTATACCCCTGACAACCTGACGTCAGGGAAGGGGCGACAGCAGCTGACGCAGGACCCAAGACTTTAGAATTCAGGCTGACTGAGGGCAACCTGCCAGCAGGATTACCCAAATGTAATGACTGCAACAGTGAAACTCTAAGAACATCAGAAATTTCAGAATCCTGGTCAGAAGTATCATAAGCAAATTCAGTCCTAGGTCTCTTAATAGGGGGAAGGTTGGCTTCCCCTGATTAAAGTAGTAAGGTCTTCAGCCATTCTTATCATTTGTTCTTTAGGCATAGAGGCTTGACCATGCGGTTTGGGCGTCGTCTTTTTTAGGCATAGTTCGAGTTTTAGGCTTTGAAGAAGAAGATGGTGTCTGTTTAATATGCAAATTAGTAGGCCTGAAAACACCCTCAGAAGCCGGTGCCTGCAGGGGCCAAGCTAGATTCCGAAAAGGCATCATCAACAATGTCTAGTACAGGAAGGATAGCTAAAGGCCTGTGCTGGGGCAAAACTAAGAAATCCCTAAGCCTCTTTTTAGAATCAGAATAATCCTGGCTTCCCCCAACGAAAATGCTCCCCAAGAGTATGCAAGGTTTCACCTAAAGAGAAATCCTCTGGGGGGGGGGGGGGAGCAGAGGGAATAGAGTCCTCTGCATCAGAGTCCTCATAGGTTAATAAGGGTAAATCCTGGTCATCAGAGGAAACAGAAATTTCAGAATCCTGGTCAAAAGTATCATAAGCAAATTCAGTCCAAGGTCTCTTAGAGGGGGAAGGTTGGCTTCCCCTGATTAAAGTAATACAGTCTTCAGCCATTCTTATCATTTCTTTTTTAGGCACAGAGGCCTGACTATGCAGTTTGGGCGTCGGTTTTCTAGGCATAGTTCTAGTTTCAGGCCTTGAAGAAGAAGATGGTGTCGGTTTATTTTGCAAATTAGTAGGCCTGAACACACCCTCAGAAGCCGGTGCCTGCACAGCGGCTCCGGATGGGTAGAGACATCCGCAGGTTCCACAGTTGAAGCATCTCGCGGCATACCAGACTCTGAATGGGTCTCAGTAGAGGCCTGCGAATCTGAAGTAGTGGGTATCAAGGGCTGCAAAAGCACCTCACTGAGTACCAGCGAACTGGCGACTGGCTTAGGAGAAGCGTCGTCAGCAGCTTTGGACCCAGGCGGCCTGTCTCTGTCTTTATCTTTGCATTTTTTCGGAATGTCGGTAGTCGGATGGCTTACCGAAGACAAATCTGAATAACTGAACAGAGTACCAAAATATTTAGAAGCATAAATAAACCGACGCCGAATAGTTCGTTCCTTAAATAAGGCACAAAACTGACAGCGAGGTACGTCGTGGTCAGGGCCTAGGCAAGGAATACAGTATGAATGGAAATCTTTATGAGGTATTTGCTTTCCACAAGAAATACAATTACTGACTTTTAATGACATCGGTTTAAAGCAAGAAAAAGTTTCCCCAACGGGGTACTTAGCTTTAGTTGAAGACTTCAGTTCTGAAACTCGAAAATGAAAATTTCAGGAGTCGGCCGACAGGCACTTGCGAACTACTGCTTCGGGCACCGCACGGCAAGAAAGACTTATATAATGGCATTGGCTGCATGCTTTATACCCCTGACTACCAGAGATGAGACAGCAACCGACGCAGGACCCAAGACTTTGATAATCAGGCTGACTGGGGGATACTGCAAGCAGATAACCCAAATGTGATGACTGCAACAGTGAAACATGAAGAACATCTAAAACCTGCCCCTCAAGGAAACACAAACCTGTCTGATTGACATTTTTTTATCAACAGGCTTTACAACAAAAGGAAAAAACTGTTGTCCAAGGGTAAAAATAAATTCCAAATTGCAAAAACTTCCTCCTCAGCCTCAACAAGCAAATTAAATCACTAGTGAAAAAGTACAGTTGTGTACACTTACCATAAATGTAGATGTTCGAGTGTCTTCTGCAAGATTCCCTTATTGGGATATGCAGGTATGCCTCAAGTCTAGAGTTACTAACCAGGCATTCTTGCCTAGCCCAGGCAGGAGCTGTTGTAAAGTCAGCATTTTGAATTTTGGAATGTCCAGGAACATGTTCAGAGTTGGTAAGTCCAGTACTGGACGCCATGATTCGTCTTTTTTGGGTACCAAGAAAAGTCTTGAATAAAATCGTTGTCCTTTTTCCTTTTCTGGTTCTGGCTGAATAGCTCCCATATCCATGAGGGACTTGACTTGTTTCTGGGCCTCTGCCCACTGGTTTTGTGGCAGATCTGGCCATCCGTTTGGAATTGGCAAAGTATGGAAATAAAATCTGTACCCCTGGGATACTATGTTTAATACCCACTTGTCGTGGGTAATTAACCGCCAATTTTGAGCATGAAGTGCTAGTGTGCCCCCCAAGGGGGCTGCCAAAAGATAAGTGCTTGGAAATGGTAGAGGAAAGTCACTGAGACTGCTTACTGTAGGGTTGTGCTTTGTTACCTCAAGATTTGAAGGTGGAGGCACCCCATTGCTTTGACCTGTAAGATCCCTGTGATTGATATCTGGAGCTTTTTGAGCACCTGGGTTTGCCCTGAGTGGCTCCGCTGGACACAGGAAAGGACCAATTCTTAAGGGCCAGTGCCTACTGAACCTGGGTGGCTGCACTTGCAAGAAATCTTTTACAGTTTGCATAGACTTAGCTTTGTCTTCCATTTTCTTTAAAACCTCTTCTGCCTTATTACTAAATAGACTGTCATGCTGTAAAGGGGCATCCAACAATTTAGCTTTAACATGATCAGGCAGACTTTGCTCCTTGAGCCAGGCATGCCTTTTTATCACAGATCCAGTTCCAGCGGCCCTGCAAGAGGCCTCCAAGGAAACAAAACCACATTGCAAAGCATGCTTTCCAACCTGTTCTGCTGAAAGCAATAAATCCTGTAACTCTTTATTTTCCACACAATCAGAAATCAACATAATTTTCTGTTTCAGTAAGACCATAACATGCTGTTGATATTTAAGTATATGAAACTGGCAGTTTAAAGCCCTGAATGCCAAGGTTGCAGACATATAAACCTTCTTACCCCATCTATCCAGCGTCCTGGAATCTCTATCAGAAGGGGTAGGATTTTTGACTGTAGAAGCCTTAACACACTTGGGACCCTGAGAAATAGACTCAGGATCAGCAGTAGGATTTTTGAAAAGAAAGTTGAGAGAGTCAGGAACCCTGTAATATCTGTCTGGCTTGCTAGGAGCCGGAGGCAGGGAATAGTACAGTTGTGTACTTACCATAAATGTAGATGTTCGAGTGTATTCACTGTTGCAGTCATTACAATTGGGTTATCCTGCTGGCAGGTTACCCGCAGTCGGCCTGAATTCCAAAGTCTAGGTCCGGCGTCGGTTGCTGTCGCCTCCTCCATGACGTCAGTGTGCCAGGGGTATTAAAGATGCAGCCAACGCCATTTTCTTCATTTTTTCTTGCCCCAGATGTCAGGTGCCCCCAAAAGGGTAGGCTAAAAATATGTCAATAAGGTATGCATGCACCAAGGTAATTTTTTTTTTTTCCTTCATCTACAAGCAAATACACCACACAGGTTGTATAGAATAGAGACGTACAGAGAAGTTCCAGGAAAGATAAGGGGGATGGCGGGAGGGTAACCTGGACTGCAACAGTGAATACACTCGAACATCTACATTTATGGTAAGTAAAAACTGTACTATGTTCATTGTGTTTCACTGTTGCAGTCATTACAATTGGGTTGAATCCCAAAGCTAAGGTTGGGAGGCTGGAGCTAAATAGGATTAGGAGCGGCTATGAGGCCCTGCAGAACTGCAGTGGCAAAGCCTGCCCTGGATTTAGAGTAGAGTGGTAAGTGATAGTGCTTTGTAAAAGTGTGCACTGAACTCCAGGTTGCAGCCTCTAAAATGTTTTTGGTTGGTACTCCTCTGAGGAAGGCTGCTGAAGTGGCTGCAGCTCTGGTTGAATGTGGCCTAATACCCTTAAGCACGGATTTGCTATGTTGTGAATAGCAGAAATGAATGCAGTGGCCTATCCACTTTGAAATAGTCTGCTTTGAGATAGCCTTTCCTTGTGATCCTGCAGCATATGCCACTAGTAATTGCTCAGTCTTCCTGAAAGCTTTGGTTCTTACCAAGTAGAAGTGCAGCTGTCTGTGTATGTCCAAAGAATGCAGAAGTCTCTCATCCTTATTCTGTGTGTTTGGGTAAAAGGTAGGCAAATGAATAGTTTGGTTAAGGGCCACACTGGACACTACCTTAGGTATAAATGTCAGGTTTGTCCTCAGAGAAACCCTATCTGGATGGAAAATGATAAAAAGTTCCACAGCCATAAGTGCCTGTAGCTCTGAGACTCGTCTTGCAGAGGTTATTGCTAGGAGCAGAGTTGTTTTCCATGATAAAGATTTTATATCAGCTGTAGCGGCTGGCTCAAAAGGAGGCAGGGTGAGTTTTTCTAAGACATAATTGAGGTCCCATGCAGGTATTGGTGATCTCTTTGGAGGCCCTAAGTTTTTGGCTCCTCTGAGGTACTGCCTTAATAAAGGATGAGGGAAAAATAGGTGGCTCTGTATTGTAATGAGCTGAAATGGCAGAGGCATGAAACTTGATGAAAAGGATAGGCTTTTGTCCAGCGTCTCAGTTAAATATTGCAAAATCTGAGGAATATTTGGTACAGTCATGTCAATCCCTTGTGCCTGGTTTCAAACACAGAATCTCTTCCATTTTTCAGAATAAGATTTTCTGGTACTAGGCCTCCTGGCCTCCAAAATAACATCCATCACCGCTTTAGAGAGAGGTGTGTTTTGAATGACTACATTATCCGCCATGCTGCCAGATTTAAGGTCTTGAGTTGGCTGTGCAGCATCTGATTGTTGTGTTGGGACAGTAAGTGAGGAATTTGAGGTAATGTTCAGGCTGGGTATTGAGACAAGTTCCTTAGGATTGGGGGCCAGTCTGGGGCAATCAGTATCATTTTTGGCTTCTCTTGTCTGACTTTTAGGAGCACCTTGGGGAGTAGAGGCAGTGGAGGAAAGGTATATACTGTTAAGTTTTCCCAGCTGAAAGATAGAGCATCCACTACCCATGCTTGCTTGTGATAAGACCTTGTGCAGAATCTCTGTAGTTGGCAGTAGTGAGGGGAGGCAAATAGATCTATGTCCGGGCATCCCCAATTCCTTGTTATCATGCTAAAGACTTGTAGATCCAATTTCCACTTGTGGGGATCCATGTGGTTTCTGCTTAGTTCATCTGCCAGAGTACTTATCTTTCCTGGCAGGAATTGTGCCTGCAGATGTACTTGGTAAGTCAATGCTGTGTCCCCCAAAGTCATGGCTAGTCTGCACAGTGGGTAGGAATGAGTGCCTCCCTGCTTGTTTATGTACCACAAGACTGTAGTATTGTCTGTCTTTATCAGTAGATGTCCTGGATGAAGTAGATCCTTGAAGGCTGTCAGGGCATTCTGAACAGCTAGCATCTCTTTTTGGTTGATATGTAGATGCATTTAGCTTGCGGGCCATGTGCCCTCAATACATCTTCCTGCGATGTGGGCCCCCCAGGTATAATCTGATGCATCTGTTGTTAATATCTGCCTGGCTGTGGGTAAAGCGAAAGGCTGCCCCTTGTTGTGGTGACAGGCCTTTGCCCACCATCGAAACTCCTGTTGCAGGCAGGGAATGATGGTAATTAATGTTTCCAGGCTGTGGCAATGTTGAGTCCAAACACTTTTTAGAGACCATTTAAGTTTCCTCATATACAATCTTGCATATGGAATGAGCAGAATGCAGGATGCCATGAAGCCCAAAGCCTGCAGAATTTTTCTTGCAGATAACTGGGTCTTTGTTGCCAACATTTTGAAATAAGTAGTCAGTTGCCTTTGTTTGTCTGGCGTGAGATAAGCCATCTGGGCAGTTGTATTTAAGCTTGCACCCAGGAATATTATCTCTTGAGAGGGTACTAGTTTTGATTTCTTTTTGTTTACAGTATACCCTAGGCATGTTAGTAATCTTTTTACAAACGCCAGATGCTGTAGCAGAATGTCCTTGTTCTCTGCTTGAATAAGGCAGTCGTCCAAGTAAGGATATATTTGTATTCCTCTTTGTCTGCAAAATGCAATTACTGGAGCCAGGCATTTTGTGAAGACCCTGGACGCAGTAGATAAGCCAAAGGGCAGTGCAGAAAATTGGTAGTGCATTGAGCCAGTTATGAATCTGAGGTATCTTCTGCATGATAGTCTGATTGGGACATGCAGGTATGCCTCTTTTAGGTCTAAAGTCACAAGCCAAGCCTTCTTGCCCAGCATGGGCAGAAGCTGCTGCAGTCAACATTCTGAATCTTGGAATATCCAGATATGTGTTTAGAATAGATAGGTCCAGTATTGGTCTCCAGGGCTTTGTTCTTTCTGGGCACCAAAAACAGTCGAGTAAAATCCTTGTCCCTGCTCTTGCTGTGGTTACTTGATGAATGGCCCTCATGTCCATGAGGGATGACACTTGCTTTTGTGCCTCTGCCCATTGATTTTTTGGCAGGTCTGGCAAACCGTTTGCCCTTGGCAGGGTGTGAAAGTGAAACCTGTAGCCTTGTGACACTATATCCAAGACCCATTTGTCCTGGGTTATTACGTGCCAATTTTGAGAAAAAAGTGCTAGTTTTCCCCCTAAAGGTGCTGCCAGAAGATAAGTGCTTGGTGCAGGCGGGAGAAAATCATTGGGACTGTTTCCTGTATGGCTGTGATTTGTCTTCTTCGCTTTGGGAGGTAGAAGTACCCCATTGTTTAAACCTGTATGAGTCTTGGGGCTGGGATCTGCCTCTAGGGCGTCTGCATCTGCCTTTTTGTGGCCTGTCTGACACTGGAAAGGACCAATTCTTTGTAGGCCAGTGCCTGCTAAATCTTGGAGGCTGTACCTATAAGAAATCCTTGACTGTTTGCATAGATTTAGCTTTGTCCTCCATTTTCTTCAACACCTCTTCTGCTTTAACACCAAACAAGGTATCATGCTGTAATGGTGCATCTAATAATTTTGCTTTAACACGATCAGGCAGATTCTGTTCCTTTAACCAAGCATACCTCTTAATGACAGAATCCGTAACAGCGGCCCTGCAGGAGGCCTCCAGAGATTCAAAAGCACATTGCAAAGTATGCTTTCCCACTTGTTCAGCTGCATGCAATAAATCCTACATTTCTTTGTTTTCTGCACATTCAGAATTTATCAACATTTTCTGTTTAAGCAGTGACATAATATATTGCTGATATTTAAGCATATGAAACTGACAATTTAAAGCCCTTATAACCAAGGTAGCAAAAATGTAAATCTTTTTTCCCCATCTGTCCAGTGCCCTAGTATCCCTGTCAGAGGGGGTAGTGTTTTTTGCAGTGGAAGCCTTGACCCCTCTGGGACCCTGAGAGACAGTTTCTGGGTCAGCAGCAGGGTTCTTAAAAAGAAATTTATGTGAATCAAGAACCCTGTAGTATCTGTCTGGCTTAACAAGAGCTGGAGGTAAAGAGTCAGGCGTCAAGACTGGACTCTGAAAATACATCATCTACAATGTCTAACACAGGTGGAATAGCAAGGGGCCTGTGCTGAGGTAGTAAAAGGAAGTCTCTGAGCCTTTTCTTAGATTCTGAATAATCTTGGCTCTCCCAGTGGAAATGCTCCCTCATGGTATGCAGAGTTTCCCCAAAAGAATAATCCTCAGGAGGAGAGGCTGAAGGGACAGATTGATTCTTCAGCATCAGAATCCTCATAGGGAGAAAGAGAGTATTCCTGATCAGAAAAGGAATCAGAAGAAATGGAAACCTAATCTGAAGATTCATATTCTGTCTCTTGCCTAGGCCTCTTATCAGGAGAGGGATGGGAACCCCTGATCAAAGTAATTAGGTCTTCGGCCATTTTGAGCATCTGTTTTTTAGGCATGGAGGCATGTCCATGGGGCTGCTGTACTTGTTTCTTTGTCTTTAGAGATGCTTTAGTCTTTGCCTTTGAAGCTGAAGTCGTTTTAACATACAACTGTGTAGGCCTGAAAACACCCTCAGAAGCCGATGCCTGCTAACGGCTCCGGACCCATCTGAGGGAATAGTTTCCGAGGTTCCAATACCTTGAGTTTCCAGCGGCCTAGTCGGCCCCACGTGGGAGTTGGAAGTGGCCTGTGGCTCTAAAGTAGCGGGCGTCAGGGGCTGCAAAAGCACCTCACTAAGAACAGGCGACTGGCTTAGAAGAAGCCTCGTTGATAGTTTTGGACCTCGGATGCCTGTCCTTTTCTTTGCATTTCTTTTGAATTGTGGTAGTCGGATGGCTATCAGACGACATTGTGTACTTAAATCTTCTGCCAAAATAGTGAAATGCAAAATCGTACCGACGCTTAATAGTGCGTTGGTTAAATCTAGCACAAAACCGACAATTAGCGACATCGTGATCAGGGCCTAGGCAAGGAATACAGTAAGAATGGAAGTCCTTATGAAGTATTTGCTTCCCACAAGAAATACAATTATTAACTTTTTCTGACATCGGTCTGGAGCAAGAAAAACGTTTCCCCAATGGGGTACTTATCTTTTAATGAAGACTTCGGATCTGAAATTCGAACACGAAAATCTCAGGAGTCGGCCGACCGGCACTTGCGAACTGCTTTTGCTTCGGGCACCGCATGGCAAGAAAGAGTGGAGAAAATGGCGTCGGCTGCATCTTTTATACCGCTGGTGCACTGACGTCAGGGAGGAGGCGACAGCAAACGATGCCGGACCTAGACTTTGGAATTCGGGCTGACTGCGGGTAGCCTGCCAGCAGGATAACCCAACTGTAATGACTGCAACAGTGAAACACGATGAACATCAGGAGCCATGCTTAATTCCGAGAACACATCATCAACAATGTCTAATACAGGCGATATTCCCAAAGGCCTGTGCTGAGGAAGAAGGAAATCCCCAAGTCTCTTTTTTGATTCAGAGAAATCCTGACTCTCCCAGTGAAAATGTTCCCTTAAATTAAGCAAAGTCTCTCCAAAAGAGTAATCCTCAGTAGGAGATGCAGATGGGATGGATTCCTCTGCATCAGAATCCTCATAAGGTGGAACAGAAAATTTCTGATCAGAAGAAATGGAAACCTGATCTGAAAATTCATAATCAGTGCCATGCCTAGGCCTCTGATCAAGGTAATTAAATCCTCAGCCATTTTGATCATTTGTTTTTTAGGCATAGGGGCCTGAGCACGTGGCTCATGCGTCTGTTTTTTAGACACAGAAGTCATTTTTGTCCTTGTTTTTGTGGATGGCGTCGGTTTAATATAAAAATGTTGAGGCCTGAAAACACTCTCAGAAGCCGGTGCCTGCTCAGCGGCTCTGGACCCATCCAAGGGAGAGACATCTGCGGGTTCAATACTTTGCGAATCTCGCGGCATACCAGACTCCAAATGGGTCTCGGTAGAGGCCTGCAACTCAAAATTAGTGGGTATCAGGGGCTGCAAAAGCACCTCACTGAGTACCGGCGACTGGCTTAAGAGAAGCTTCGTCGTCGGTTTTGGACCTCGACGGTCTGTCTCTTTTTCCTTGCGTTTTTTATGAACTCCAGTAGTTGGATTGCTAACTGACGACACTTCAGGTTAGTTAAATCTTGAACCAAAATATTTATAAGCAAAAATATACCGACGCTTAATAGTGCGTTGGTTAAATTTAGCACAAAACCGACAGCAAGGCACGTTGTGATCAGGGCCTAGGCAAGGAATACAGTACAAATGAAAATCCTTATGAGGTATTTGCTTCCCCACAAGTAATGCAATTAACTTTTACTGACAACGGTAAGGAGCAAGAAAAAGTTTTCCCAATGAGGTACTTAGCTTTAGTTTTGAAGACTTCAGTTCTGAAGCGAAAACGAAAATTTCAGGTGTAGGCCGACAGGCACTTGCGAACTGCTTCTGCTTCGGGCACCGCACGGCAAGAAATGAGAAGTTATGTACCTACCATAACGTTCCATGTTAGTTGTCTTCTTCTCGCCTTCTTTCTTGCTGGATGGGTTCGGAGCTGACCTTCGGCTCAGACTCGGCCTATACTAAAGCTCGAGAGCTATTTATACCGGCTCAAGGCTACCCTATATCCCATAATGCTAGGCGCCAACTACCCAGATCTCGTTTGATAGCTGACAACCATAGCAGTTTAGCTCTCCAACAACAGGAGGAGAGGAACCTCGCTAGAAAGTCACCTAGACCTATAGCTACCAGAAGGGACAGCCTAGGGGTCAAGCTGAGGCAAGAAGAAGAGCCCCAAGGATCCTTTAGGTCTGTCCAGGCTAGGGGGATGGGGGGTGGGACGCAAGAAAGAAGGCGAGAAGAAGACAACTAACATGGAACGTTATGGTAGGTACATAACTTCTCAATGTTAAGTTGTCAATCTCGCCTTCATTCTTGCTGGATGGGACCGCGTCCCTAGCACCTTCACCCTGGGTGGCTCATCGGAACAGACTCTTGAGAACGGTGGAACCAAAATTAGCCCGGCTTCTGAAGGCCATGTCTAATTTGTAATGAGAGATAAAGGTATGAGGAGAGGCCCAAGTGGCTGCCGCACAAATGGAATCTATTGGTAAGCTAGCCTGAAAAGCTATTGAGGTGGCTAATGCTCTGGTTGAGTGAGCCCTGAGCCTTGACGGTAGCTTTTGGTGTTTGAGCTGATAGATGAAAGTGATCACAGATGCCAGCCATCTAGAAAGGGTTACTTTGGAAACTGGAAGGCCTTTCTTACCTGCTGCATAAGAAAGGAAGAGCTGCTCAGATTTCCTAGTTTGTTTGGTTCTATCCAAATAGTAACGGAGTTGACGATGAACGTCTAGAAAATGCAGTTTTTGTTCCGCTCTGTTGGAGTAGTTGGGGAAAAAAACTGGAAGATCAATAGTCTGGTTTAGGTTCGCTTCAGAAGAAACCTTAGGTAAAAAGGACGGATTAGTCCTGAGGGACACACTGTCTTTATGGAAGACTAGATGAGGTGGACGAATGCAAAGGGCCTGAAGTTCTGACACTCTTCTCGCAGATGTTATGGCGACCAGAAAGAGAGTTTTCCAGGACAGCAATTTCAGGGAGCAGGAAGCCGCAGGTTCAAAGGGGGGAAGAATCAAGGAGGTTAGAACCAAATTTAAGTCCCACTGTGGTGGGGGGTCCCTGATTGGGGGCTTAACAAAAAGATACCTTTGAGAAAGGTTTTACAAAGCTTATGGGACATAATACTGGAATCTGAAAAGCCTGCATGAAAGTTTGAAATAGCCGCTAACTGAACTCTGATGGTGGAGGAAGAAGACCCTGAGTGAAACAATTCGGCTAGGAAGTCTAGGACTGATTGGATAGGGGCAGTAAAAGGATCTATATTTCTAGCTCCTGCCCAAAAGGAAAAACGCTTCAACTTGCTGGCGTGAATCCTCCTGGTGGATGACTTTAAGGAAGCTATAAGTATGTCACGCACAGAATGGGAAATAAGGGGAAGCCTGGCTAGGGTTGGAATTGGAGCAACCAAGCTGTGAGGTTGAGAGATTGGAGGGAGTGGTGCAGCTGTCCCCACTGATGGGTCAAAAGATCTGGCACTGGGTCCCGATGCCAGGGCTGCCCCAAGAGGTAACGATGCAGGAACGGGAAAGTACAGTTTTGTACCTACCATAAATGTAGATGTTCGAGTGCTAATACAGCTGCAGTCATAACAGATGGGTTCTCCTGCAGTCAGGCGGGTCCTCGGTCGGCCGAATTCCAAAGTCTAGGTCTGGCGTCGGTTGTCGTCGCTTCTTCCCTGACGTCAGTGCGACAGGGGTATAAAAGAACCAGCCAACGCCATTTTCTTCAGTTTTTCTTGCCCCAGATGTCAGGTGCCCCCAGAAGGAAGATAATACATAAATTTATGTAATATTGCAGTGCAATATAATCAAAAAACAGTAGTTGCAAGCAAATACACCATAAATGAATACCCCAATCAAGTTGTATGAGGAGGTGTTAGCTAATAGGCCTGTCCCAAGAGGGGAAGGAGGGAGGGAAACCTGGACTGCAGCTGTATTAGCACTCGAACATCTACATTTATGGTAGGTACAAAACTGTACTATGTTCATCGTGCATACAGCTGCAGTCATAACAGATGGGTAGAATCCCAAAGCTAAAAAGGGGGTGGTACGCACTAGGTGGAACTAGGAAGAGCCAGGATGCCCTGCAAGACTGCAGTGGCAAAGCCTGCTCTAGTTTTGGAGTATAATGGTAGGTGGTAGTGCTTGGAGAAGGTATGCACAGAACTCCAAGTGGCTGCTTCCAAAATATCTTTGGTAGGAACTCCTCTGAGGAAAGCTGCAGAGGAAGCTGTGGCCCTTGTGGAGTGAGATCTGATGCCTGCAGGCACAGGTTTACCATGAAAAGAGTAACAAAAGCGTATGCAGTGGGCTATCCATTTTGAGATTGTCTGTTTGGAAATTGGCTTCCCTTGAGCTCCTAGAGCATAGGACACAAATAGTTGTTCTGATTTTCTGAAAGGCTTTGTTCTGTCCAAATAATAACGTAGCTGTCTGTGGATGTCCAAGGAATGTAGTAGTCTCTCCCCTTTGTTTTGAGGATTAGGGTAAAAGGTAGGTAAGTGAATAGCCTGATTCAAAGCTACCCTGGATACCACCTTTGGCATAAAGGACGGATTGGTCCGTAAGGAAACTCTGTCCTGATGGAAAATGATGAAAGGCTGCACAGACATGAGGGCTTGTAGTTCCGATACCCTGCGAGCTGAAGTGATAGCCAGAAGGAAGGCTGTTTTCCAGGACAAATATTGCAAATATGTTGAGGCAGCTGGCTCAAAAGGAGGCAAGGTCAGCTTTTCTAGGATGAAATTGAGGTCCCAAGAAGGTATTGGTTGTTTCCTTGGGGGTTTTATATTCTTAGCCCCTCTGAGGAACTGTCTTAAGAGGGGATGAGAGAATAAAGGAGGATCAGTGTTGTATTCTGCAGAAATGGCTGAGGCATGGATTTTGATGGAGGAGAATGAAAGTCCACTGCTTAGCATCTCAGCTAGATACTGTAATATTTGAGGTAAATTCAGTATTCCAGGATTCTGGCCCTTTTTCTCATTCCAGGCACAAAATCACTTCCATTTTGCGGAGTAAGCTTTCCTAGTAGAAGGCCTTCTGGCCTCCAAAATGACATCCTACACCTCCTTGGAGAGTAGGGTCTGTTGTGAAGTTAAGGAATCTTCCATGCAGCCAGATTGAGTGTTTTCAGTTGACTGTGAAGAGTTTTGAAGCTGTGCTGAGTCAGAAGAAGAGGCATTAGAGGTAGGGTCCATGGTGGGGAATGCGTCAGGCTCCTCGGGAGTGGGTACCAGTGCTGTCTTGGCCAGTCTGGAGCAATGAGAATCATCTTTGGTCTGTCTGCTTTGGTTTTTAGTAGATCTTTGGGCAGCAGAGGAAGAGGTGGAAAGGCATAAACTGTCATTGTTGTCCAACTGAAAGAGAGAGCGTCCACTCTCCCGGCCTGTGGATGAAAAGTCCTTGAGCAGAATTTTGTCAATTGTTGATTTTTGTGGGAGGCAAAGAGATCTATGTCTGGCCTTCCCCATGCTTGAATTATTTCTGTAAAAACTTGAGGGTGCAACTTCCATTCGTGTGGGTCTGTCATAGTTCTGCTTAAGTTGTCTGCCAGCGTGTTTTCCTTGCCTGGCAAGTACTGTGCTTGAAGTTCGATTTGTAATTCCAGAGCCATGTTCCAAAGTGACCTGGCCAGCCTGCATAGGGGGTATGAATGGGTTCCTCCCTGTTTGTTTATGTACCACATTACTGTGGTGTTGTCTGTCCTTATCAATAGTTGGCCTGATTGCAGAAGGTCTTTGAAAGCTATAATAGCATTTATTACTGCTAGCATTTCCTTTTGATTGATGTGTAGGTGCTTTTCTTTTTGGGACAATTTGCCCTGAATGCACCAATCTGTCATGTGCGCCCCCCAGGCGTAGTCCGAGGCGTCTGTTGTGATGACTTGATTTGCTTGAGGCTTGCAGAATGGGAGACCTGTGTTTCTTTGGCATGCTTGAGCCCACCACAGAAATTCCTTTTGAAGACATGGAATCAGTGGTATTATTGTTTCCAAACTGTGGCTGTGTTGAGACCATAGGTTTTTCAGGTACCATTGAAGTTTCCTCATATGCAGCTTTGCACATGGGATTAGTAGGATGCAAGATGCCATGAATCCCAGAGCCTGCAGGATTTTCCTTGCAGTCAGCCTGGTGAAATTTGCTAGTTTTCTGAAGTATTGAGTTAGTTGCCCTGTTTCTCTGGCGTGAGGTAGGCCATCTGGGTGTTTATGTCCAAGTTGGCACCCAGGAAAATTATTTTTTGTGAGGGTATTAGCCTTGATTTCTTTTTGTTGACTGTGTACCCCAGATAATTCAACAACATTATTACAAAAGCCAGATGTTTCAGAAGTATGTGCTTGCTGTCCGCTTGGATCAGGCAGTCGTCCAAATATGGGTATATTTGTATCCCTTGAAGTCTGCAGTAGGCAATTACTGATGCCAGGCATTTCGTGAATACTCTGGGCGCAGTAGACAAGCCAAAGGGCAATGCAGAGAATTGATAATGGGTTGAACAATGCAAGAAATCTGAGGTATCTTCTGCAATTTTGTCTGATTGGGACATGCAGGTATGCCTCCTTGAGGTCCAATGTTACCAGCCAAGACTCCTTGCCCAGCATGGGAAGAAGCTGCTGTAATGTGAGCATCTTGAATTTTGGCACAAGTAAAAATGTGTTTAGGATGGACAGGTCCAAAATAGGTTTCCAATCTTTTCCCTTCCTTGGTACCAGGAATAGTCTGGAATAAAAACCTTGACCTTGTTCTTGAGTAGGTACCTCTTGAATAGCTTTCATGTCCATGAGATCTGAAATTTGTCTTTGTGCCTCTGCCCTTTGATTGTGTGGCAGGTTTGGCATGCCTCTCTTTTGTGGAAGGGTGTGAAAATGGAATCTGTAGCCTTTGTTTATAATGTCCAGGATCCATTTGTCTTTTGTGACAATATGCCAATTTTTCGAAAATAATGCCAGTTTTCCGCCTAAGGGTGCTGCCATTTGAGCCTTGCTTGGCATGCAAAGGGGAAAGTCATTGGGTTTGCTTTCTGAATGGCTGTGAACTATCCTCACCACCTCTTTGTGTAGGAGCTTGCCATTGTCTGCCTCTAAACGATCCTTGAGATTGCCCTCTGCCCCTCGGTCGTCTGCATCTACCTCTTTGGGGTCTGTCCGTGGCTGGAAAGGACCAATTTTTGGAAGGCCAATTTCTACTGAAACGTGGAGGTTGTACCTGTAGAAAATCTTTCACTGTTTGCATTGATTTAGCCTTTTCCTCCATTTTCTTTAATACCTCCTCAGCTTTAACACCAAATAGTACATCTTTTTGTAGAGGGGCATCTAGTAATTTAGCTTTGACATGATCTGATAAGGTTTGCTCCTTGAGCCAGGCATGTCTACGTATGACTGATCCTGTAACAGCAGCTCTACATGAGGCCTCTAGAGCATCAAAACCACATTGCAAGGTATGTTTACCCACTTGTTCTGCACTATGCATCAAATTCTGTAACTCCTTCAAGTCTGGTTGTTCAGGTTGTGACATTTTGCTTCTCAACTGTGATAACAAAAACTGTTGGTACTTTAACATATGGAACTGGCAGTTTAATGCCCTCATGGTTAAGGTGGCCGAGGTGTATACCTTTTTTCCCCACCTTTCTAAAGATCTGGAATCTCTCTCTGAAGGTAATGGATTTTTAGCAGTGGAGGCCTTAATCCCCTTGGGGCCCTGTGAAATAGTTTCTGGGTCAGCCGCATGGCTTTTGTATAAGAATTGGTGTGAGTCAGGAACCTGGTAGTACCTGTCAGGCTTATAAGAATTGGTGTGAGTCAGGAACTCGGTAGTACCTGTCAGGCTTGACTGGGGCTGGAGGTAAAGAGTCTGGGTTAAGGCAGGCCTCCGAATACACATCATCTAGTATGTCTAAGAAAGGAGGTATACCCAGAGGCTTGTGCTGAGGGAGCAAGAGAAAATCCCTAAGCCTTTTCTTGGAGTCTGAGTACTCTTGGCCTTCCCAGTGGAAGTGTTCCCTCAAGGTATGCAAGGTTTCCCCAAATGAGTAATCCTCAGGGGGGAGACAGAGGGAATGGACTCCTCTGCATCAGAATCTTCAAAAGGGGAGTATGAATGTTCCTGTTCATCAGAGTGCTCTGAAATAATGGAGGCCTGGTCCGAGGAGGGAGATTCTTCCACCACTCTGGGCCTTTTGTCCGGGGGGGGGGGGGCGAGAACCCCTGATAAGAGTAATTAAATCCTCAGCCATTTTAAGCATCTGTTTTTTAGGCATGGGGCCTGGAGAAGGGCCCTGTGTAGCTTGTCTCTTAGAATGCATGGCTGCTTTAGACTTAGCGTCTTTTAGTCAAAACTGGAGTCGGAGTATCCGACGACATAATGTAGTTACATTTTTTGCCAAAATAGTGCTGGGCGAACTCCGCCCAACGCTTAATGGCGCGTTTGTTGAACCTAGCACAAAAACGACAGACCGAGACGTCGTGGTCTGCGCCTAAGCAAGGAATGCAGAGGGAATGAAAATCCTTATGCGGTATTTGCTTCCCACATGAAATACAATTATTAACTTTGTCTGACATCGGTCTGAGGCAAGAAAAATTTCCCCAATGGGGTACTTAACTTTCAAGAAGACTTCGCTTGCAAAATTTTCGTAATTTCAGGAGTTGGCCGACCGGCACTTACGAACTGCTTCTGCTTCGGGCACCACGCAGCAAGAAAGACTGAAGAAAATGGCGTTGGCTGGTTCTTTTATACCCCTGTCGCACTGACGTCAGGGAAGAAGCGATGACAACCGACGCCGGACCTAGACTTTGGAATTCGGCCGACCGAGGACCCGCCTGACGGCATGAGAACCCATCTGTTATGACTGCAGCTGTATGCACGATGAACATCCATATCTGACGAGGCCAGTAAGGAGCAATGAGGATCATGGTGGCTCTCACGGCGGTAGCTTTCTGAATCAATTGAGTGATTAATGGAAAGGGGGGAAAGGCATACAGAAGTCCCTGGGGCCAATTGTGGACTAGAGTGTCTCTTGGGGGGGTGGCCGGGAAGAGAGTGAAGAAGTCGTGGCACTTGCTGTTTTGAGGTGTTGCAAAAAGGTCGCAGCAAGGTCGACCCCATTTCAGAAAAATTTCATCCACTATTGTTTGTTTGAGAGACCACTCGTGAGGCATGAGAATGGCTCTGCTCAACCTGTCCGCTATGATGTTGGACTTCCCGGGGATGTGCGTTGCTATCAGAAACCGATGAGAGGAGATCACCCACTGCCAAAGTCTGAGAGCCTCTCAACACAAGGGATAGGACTTGGTTCCGCCCTGCTTGTTGATGTACCACACTTCGGACATATTGTCCGTCTGAACTGCAATAGTCCCGATGGGAAGAGAGTCCTGAGGGGCTTGCAACGCTAAAAGTACTGCTCAAATCTCCAAGACATTTATGTGCAGGTGGCACTCGAAAGGTTGCCATGTGCCCTGGACTGTCCTGCCCTGAAAATGCCCCCCCACCCGATCAGGGAGGCATCCGTTGTCACCGTGGCGACCGGGCGAGAAGGAACAAATGGTCTGCCCTGAAGTACTTGAGGGGAGACCATCCACCAAGAAAGGTGTTTTTTGCAAGACAGGGTTATTAAAATGTTGTGTGACATTGGAAGCTGTTGAAAGGACCACTGGGAAAAAAGCATCAATTGAAGGATCCGCATATGAAAGCGAGCTAGGGGAAGTAGAGTAATGGCTGCCGCCATGAGACCTAATACCTTCAGGACAAACCTGGCTTGTATTTTGTTGTTCTGAAGAAGGATGTGAACATGCCTGCGAATATCTAGAACTCTTTGTTCAGTCAGTTTTGCGGAAAGCCGGACTGTGTCCAAGGTGGTGCCTATGAAGGTAATAGACTGACAAGGCGACAAGGCAGACTTTTCGAAATTTATGGAGATACCTAGCCCTTTGCAAGTATGAATGGTGTAATCTCTGGAGCGGAGAAGTTGACGCCTGGTGGTGGCAGTGAGGAGCCAGTCATCTAGATATGGAAACACCTGGAATCCTTGACGTCTCAGATGAGCCGTAACCACTGCCATGCATTTGGTGAACACTGGGGGGGGGCTGTAGTGAGACCAAAGGGCAGGGCTCTGAACTGATAATGACTGGTTCCCAGCCGGAAGCGGAGAAACCTCCTGGAGTGCCTGTGCATCTTGATGTGGTAGTACGCATCCTGAAGGTCTACTGAGCACATCCAATCGTCCTGACCCAGAAAGGGTAGACTGGACTGTAGCGTGACCATCCGGAACTTCGTTCTTCTTACAGACCTGTTTAGTCTGCTGAGATCCAAAATGGGTCTCCAGTCCCCTGTCTTTTTTGGTACCAAAAAGAACTTGGAGTAGATTCTGGATCCTTGTTGGTCTGCTGGGACTGGCTGGATGGCTCTTTTTACTAGCAGTTTTGATATTTCTAGTACTGCTTGTTCCCTTAGACTGGGTGGAACGTCTGGAAGGGGTCCTTTTGGCTGAGTTGGGGTGTGGATAAATGGAATTTTGTAACCCTCGGATATGATCGACTGTACCCATTTGTCTTGAGTGAGTGAAAGCCAGGCTTCTGGGTACAGTGATAACCTTCCCCCGACTGCCTCCGAAGGCGGACAGTCGGGCAGCTTCTCAGGGATGCTGGAAGGGTTTGTCAGAAAGAGACTCTCTGCTACCCTGATTTTGCGGACCTCCTCTGCCCCTGGGGTGGCGTCTGTTATTGTCCCCCCCCACTGCCTCTAGAGGGGAACTGACCTCTTGTGTCAGGCGCGACCTCTTGTGGTTTACGGAACCACATCTTCCCACCCTTCTGACCCTTAGGGTATGGTCTAGACGGGGTGGAAAAACAGACTCCCACGGCAGAGAGAGTCTTGCCTTCTTGCTCGCATCGGGTCAAAGTATCCTTCACCTGAGTTCCAAACAAAGCTGAACCGTCAAAGGGGGAAGTTAGTGAAGGATGCCTTAAAGGGGTCTGCAAAGTTACAAAGCCGCATCCAGGCGTGACACCTTAAGGCCACGCCTGTGCCTGTAGCCCTACTCGCCCCATCGGCCGCATAGGAAATAAGCCGCATGGAGGAGTTGACAATGGAATTCAGGGTTGCCAGCTGGGAATTTATTTTGTCTTGAGACCCCGCAGCTGTTGGATCCTGTAAGACCTCACCCACTTCTTTGAGCATATCTCTTTGAAGGCAGGTGAAGTGGCACAAATAATTCAGCGAACGCATGACAAAGGTCGCTGAAGAAAACATCCTCTTGCCGTACCTATCCATAGTCCTAGACTCCTTGTTAGGAGGATGGACAGGTACTGAAGGATCAGCCAGTTCCTTCTTAGTGGCTGCAGCCACCACCATGGCATCAACCCGGACACCCTTGGCTAAAAACTGCTTGTCCGAAGGGGCTGTTATAAATTTGGAAGGCCTCTGTGGGGTAGGTTCCATCGTGTCAGGGGCCATCCACGCCTTCCGTGCCACCACTTCCATGAGGAGGTCGAAAGGCAGAGACACCCAGGAGGTGGAAGGGCGAGAGCCAAAAGCCTCTAGGTAAACCGACTCGTCCTCGGAAGGGTTAAGGGTAGACCAGTTCCCCCTCAGCTTCAGATTTCAAGGATCTCTGAAAAGGAGACATCCTCAGAGGGGGACCGTGGGGACCCTTCCGACTCATCCAAGTCGGTATCCGATGTGACTGACTCAGGGGAGTCCACATGCTTCCTCTTACATTTCCTCTTTCAAGGAGGTTCCCCTGACGGATCAGGGGAAACCTCGGAAGAGGAGGATATTCCCAATGGGGAAACCTGAGGTGTTGGATCTCTACGGTCAGGAATGAGAGGGTGGGTAGAGACCGCAGCAGGCACTACAGAGAGAGGAGCTGAGGGAGCCGACCGTGGAGCAGGCACAGGGGCCAGCACGCTCCTCATGACTTCGAAGGCGCCCCTATCAGGCAGAGTAGAAGGTCCCGACTCCGAAGAGATAATGACCCCTCCCGGCACCGAGAGGGACGGCTCCGAAGCTGATGTCGGGGCCGAACTTACCAGCGCCGAAGCTCTGAGAGGGAGAACGGGGTTGGACAAGTGTCCGATGCCACTCGCCCCCTCGGAGCAGACGTGGAAGTCCATGCGCCCAGATGCCTCCAAGGATGGGACCATGGAAGAGACCAGAGCCGATGACGGAGCCGAAATGTGAGGTATCGGCTCCGACGTGTCGATGGCCACGGCTCCAACAAGCTCCGACTCCGAACTCAGAGGAAGAATCGGAGGAGGAATCGAAGATGGGGTGGGGATAGCCACTGTCTGTTGAGAAGGGCTATGAAGCATTTGGGCTAGTGCCTGAGACTTACCACTAACCACCCTCTCGAGGTCGTGGTCCGAGAGCTTGGAAGACCTGGAGGAATGGGTTCGATGACTCCGCTCCGAGAGTAAGGGAGACCTCGGAGCCGAGTGAACAGACTCCAAGGATGGAGATCTGGACCTTTTACGGCTGGCAGACGGCTCCGATACCACTATCGGCGCCGACTGTGTCCCGGAATCATCGGCTCCGGTTCGAGCCGATGTAGAAGCTTGAATCTGAGGAACATCGACTCCAGCCGGAGCCGATGAAGAAGACTGTCTTGGAAACATCGGCTCCAGCCGGAGCCAATGAGACAGCAGTTCGAGAACCACCAGTCAAAGGCTCTGAGCTCGGAGCCGACGGCTTAAATGGCTTCGAAGGCTTCCCCGACGAAGACTTGGTTGGGGAACCTTCAGGCTTTAACAAGCCCCTCAAAATCAATTTATTTCTGTGTTCCTGCAGGACTCTTGGGCTGAACGCATGACAGACCGAACAAGAGTCCTGCAGGTGCAGAGGGCCCAGGCAATAAACACAAGAAGTGTGACCGTCTGTCAGCGACATTTTCTGACAGCACGAGTCACACTTCTTGAAGCCTGAGACCCTGGTGTCTTTTGACATCTTGAGAACAAAAAATTACACACACACACACACACACACACACACACACACACACACACACACACACACACACACACACACACACACACACACACACACACCCTATTAACAGTAAAGTCAGTCACACAAAAAAATAAACTGACAAGGCAGAAAAGGCCCAAAGGCCTAACCTTATAACTAAGGGAATTAAAAAAGGTCTTAAAAGAGATTAAAAGGGACCAGAAGGGGGATTAGCTATGAAAGGGAAGCTAATGGGATGGTCGCTAACTAAAACTAAGGAAAACACAGACTAAAATATAGCAATTTTTTAAAAAGAAAACTTCTAACCTGAAGAGCCGGTAATAAACGCACCTCGCAGCTGTAAGCGGCAAACGAGATCTGGGCAGTTAGCGCCTAGCATTATGGGATATAGGGTAGCCTCGAGCCGGTATAAATAGCTCTCGAGCTTTAGTATAAGCCGAGTAGGAGCTAAAGGTCGGCTCCGAACCCAGCCAGCAAGAATGAAGGCAAGATTGACAACTTAACATGACAAATTAAAATGGCGTCGGCTGCATGTTTTATACCCCTGACGACCTGGCATCATGGAAGAGGAGACAGCAACCGACAAAGGACCCAAGACTTTGTTATTCAGGCCGACTGAGGGCAACCTGCCAGCAGATTACACAAATGTAATGACTGCAACAGTGAAACATAAAGAACATCTGCTTGAGCAGTGGATGAGAGAAGAGGGCAGATTCTGTGTTATAATGAGCTGAAATGGCTGAGGCATGGATTTTAATGGAGGAAAAAGACAGGCCCTTGTGAGGCATCTCAATTAAGTATTGTAAAATCTGAGGTAAATTGGGCGCTGCTGTGCTCATCCCTTGAGATTGGTTTCCAGGCACAGAATCTTTTCCATTTTTCAGCATAAGATTTTCTAGTACTAGGTCTCCTTGCCTCTAAAATGATATCCATCACAGGTTTGCTGAGCGATGGTAAAGGAGATATTAAGTAAGTAGCCAGGCTGCAAGGTTCAGTGTTAGAAGCTGAGGGTGCAGAATCTGGTTCTCCTGCTGAGACAGCAGAGAAGGAGTCTGAGGCAAGTCCCATGGAGATAACTGTGACACACTGCGCAGGAGGGGGTACCAGTGTTGGGAGCGGCCAGTCTGGAGCAATCAAAATCATCCTTGGTTTGTCCTGTTTGATTTTTAGTAGTACTTTGGAGAGCAGGGGCAGAGAGGTTTTTCCCAGCTGAAGGACAGAGCATCCACTTTCCAGGCTTGTTTGTGGGGAGTTCTTGTGCAAAATTTGTCCAATTGGTAGTCCTGGGGAGAGGCAAACAGGTCTATATCTGGGCTCCTCCATTTGCTTGTCAACATGCTGAAAATCTTTGGTTCCAGTTTCCACTTGTGTGGGTCCAGGAGGTTTCTGCTTAGTCCGTCTGCCAGTGTATTTAATTTTCCTGGAAGGAACTGAGCTTGTAGGTGCACCTGGTAGCTCAAGGCTGTGTTCCACAATGCCATGGCTAGTCTGCAGAGGGGGTAAGAATGTGTACCCCCCCTGCTTGTTTATGTACCACATAACAGTGGTGTTGTCCGTCTTTACCATTAGTTGTCCTGGAAGAATGTGGTCCTTGAAGGCTGTCAGAGCATTCTGTACAGCTAACATTTCTTTTTGATTGATATGCAGATGCATTTGACTTCGGTTCCATTTGCCATGAATGCACTTCCCTGCCAGGTGAGCCCCCATGCATAGTCTTATGCATCTGTTGTTAGGGTTTGGGCGGCAAGGGGTGGTGTGAAAGGTAGTCCCTTGTTTTGGTGGCAGGCCTCTGCCCACCAAAGGAACTCTAGGTGTAGGCAAGGTATGACAGGAATCGTTGTTTCCAGGTCTTGAGAATGTTGACACCATAGGCTTTTTAGATACCACTGTAGTTTCCTCATATGCAGTCTTGCATATGGAATTACAAGAATGCAGGAGGCCATGAATCCCAAGGCTTGCAATATTTGTCTTGCAGATAGCAGGGTTTTTGTGGTCACTTGTTTGAAGTAGGTTGTCAAATGAATTTGTTTCTCTGGAGTGAGGTAAGCCATCTGGGAAGTTGCATTACAGCTTGCTCCCAGGAATATAATTTGTTGACAGGATACCAGGTGTGATTTCTTTTTGTTTATGGTGTACCCCCAGACAAGTTAGAACCCTTTGTACAAAGGCCAGATGATTCAAAATTATGTCCTGGCTTTCTGCCTGAATTATACAATCATCCAGGTATGGGTATATTTGAATATTTCTTTGCCTGCAAAATGCAATAACTGAAGCTAGGCACTTTGTGAATACCCTGGGTGCAGTAGATAAGCCAATGGGCAGTGCGGAGAACTGATAGTGCGCACAGCCTGCTTTGAAGCGTAGGTATCTTCTGCAAGATTCCCTGATTGGGATTTGCAGGTATGCTTCTTTTAAATCTAGTGTTGCCAACCAGGCATCTTTGCCTAGCATAGGAAGTAATTGGTGAAGAGTCAGTATCTTGAATTTTGGGATCTCCCAAAAAGGTGTTTAGACAGATCCAGGACAGGATGCCATGAAATGGCTTTTCTTGGTACCAGGAAAAATCTTGAGTAGAAACCTTGTCCCTTCTCCTCTTCTGCTACCAGTTGAATAGCCCCCATGCATAAGAGAGAAAGTTCTTGTTTTTGGGCCTCTGCCCACTGATTTGGGGGTAGGTCCAGCCACCCGCTTGGTGTTGGCAATGTGTTGAAGTGAAATCTGTACCCCTGGGACACTATATTTAAAACCCATTTGTCCTGAGTAATGAGATCCCAATTCTTTGCATGAAGAGCAATCTTTCCCATCAAAGGGGCAGTCAGTTGATAAGTGCTTGGAAATTTTAAAAGGAAGTCATTGAGACAGTTTACCACAGGGGGTTATCTTATTATTCCCAGATTTGGAAGTGAAGGCCCCCCACTGCTTAGTTGTGTGTGTCCACTGGGACTGAAACCTGGGGTTTTTGCTGTGTCTGGGTTTGGCTTGAGAAAACCTGGAAGGGGCTGGAAAGGACCAATTCTTAGAGGGCCAGTGCCTACTAAATCTAGGAGGCTGAACTTGTAAAAAATCTTTTAACAATTTGCATAGATTTAGCTTTATCTTCCATCTTTTAAGAACTTCCTCAGCCTTGTTGCCAAACAGGCAGTACCGATTTAAAGGCGCATCCAACAATTTAGCTTTAACATGATCAGGCAAAGATTGCTCCTTAAGCCAAGCATGCCTTCTGAGCACAGACCCAGTAACAGCAGCCTCTAATGAATCAAAACCACATTGCAAAGTATGTTTTCCAACTTGCTCAGCAGAATGCATTAAATCCTGTAAGTCTTTATTTTCCACACAGTCGGGAATCAACATTATTTTCTGTTTACGCAATCCAATAACATGTTGCTGATACGTTAACATATGGAACTGGCAGTTTAAAGCCCTAATGGCCAAGGTTACAGAAGTGTAAACCTTCTTACCCCATCTATCCAGCGCCCTGGAGTCTCTATCTGAAGGGGTATGATTTTTAGCAGTAGAAGCCTTAATGCCCTTTGGCCCCTGTGAAATAGTCTCCGGACCTGCAATAAGATTTTTAAAAAGGAACTTGTGGGACCCAGGGATCCTGTAGTATCTGTCAGGATTTCTGGGTGCAGGAGGCAGGGAATCAGGGCCAAACTAGATTCCGAAAAAGCATCATCAACAATGTCTAGTACAGGAGGAATAGCTAAAGGCCTATGCTGAGGTAGGAGAAGGAAATTCTTAAGCCTCTTTTTTGAATCGGAAAAATCCTGGCTTTCCCAGTGGAAATGCTCCCTTAGAGTATGTAAGGTTGCCCCAAAAGAAAATCCTCAGGAGGGGAAGCAGAGGGAATGGAGTCCTCTGCCATCAGAATCTTCATAACTAGATAAGGGCAAATCCAGAGATCATCAGAAGAATCAGAAAAAACAGAATCCTGATGAGAAGATTCATAATCAACTTCAGTCCTAGGCCTCAGAAGGGGGGGGGGGGGGTTGGCTACCCCTGATTAGAGTTATCTTCCGCTATTCTTATAATTTGTTCTTTAGGCATAGAGGCCAGAGCATGTGGCCTGGGCATCGGTTTTCTAAGCATGGATGGAGATTTAGGCCTAAGTAAAGGAGGAGGAGTCGGTTTAATACGCAAGTCCGTAGGCCTGAATACACCCGTAGAAGCCGGTGCCTGCACAGCGGCTCCGGACCCACCCAAGGTAGAGACATCCGCGGGTTCCATAGTTGAAGCATCTCGCGGCAGACTGGACTCTGAATGGGTGTCAGTAGAGGCCTGTGAATCAAAAGTAGCAGGTATCAGAGGCTGCAAAAGCGCCTCACTGAGTACCGGTGAATTGGCGACTGGCTTAGGAGAAGCGTTGTCAGCAGTTTTGGACCTCAGCAGTCTATCTCTGTCTATTTTTGTGTTTTTTCAGAACCCCGGTAGTCGGATGGCTAACCGACGACATTTCTGGATAATTAAACCGAGAACTGAAATATTTGCAGGTGAAAATATACCTACGACGGATACTGCGCTGATTAAATAAAGCACAAAACTGACAGCAAGGTACGTCGTGGTCAGGGCCCAGGCAAGGAATGCAGTATGAATGAAAATCTTTATGAGGTATTTGCTTTTCACAAGTAATGCAATTATTAACTTTTACTGACATCAGTAAGGAGCAAGAAAAAGTTTCCCCAACGGGGTTACTTAGGTTTAGTTTGAAGACTTTCTTTTCTGAAACTCGAAAACGAAAATTTCAGGAGTCTGCCGACCGGCACTTGTGAACTGCTTCTGCTTCGGGCACCGCACGGCAAGAAAGACTGACGTAATGGCATTGGCTGCATGTTTTATACCCCTGACGACCTGACTTCATGGAAGAAGGGACAGCAACCGATGCAGGACCCAAGACTTTGTTAATCAGGCCGACTGAGGGCTACCTGCAAGCAGATAACCCAAATGTAATGACTGCAACAGTGAAACACTAAGAACATCTTCCAAAGCCAATCATAAACTGAAACTAGCCTCCAAAACAAAGGGAAACCACAAAGCCTTCTTCAGTACATCAGGAACTTCCATGGCAAAAGCCCAAGTTTGTTCCGAATTAGTACCGAACTGTACCACTTACACTGATCCTGTTGACTTAGCCAACCTGCTAGCAGATAGGTTCAGTGCAAACTTCACCCTTTACCCCCCAAAAGGCCAATTCGACATTCCCGATACTTGTCCTGCACTTCACATCTCCATAGATCAAGTGTTAAAGGCCCTATCCAAGGCAAAGAACACAGCTTCCATGGGACCTGATAGTATCCCAGGTTGTATTCTGCACAATCTCCAGCAAGAACTAGCTTCATCTTTGAGGACGCTATTCAACCACAGCCTAAGTACACGCTTCATTCCAGCAGAGTGGAGAACTGCCACTGTCATCCCCTTGCACAAAGGTGGTGCCATACTGACCCTGGAAACTACTGCCCCATTAGCTTGACAAGTCTGATCTGTAAAGCCATGGAGTGTATTACTATGGGTTTCATAAACAAGGACATAGGCAATCTCCAAGGACTTGACCTCATTCAGTTTGGATTCGTCAAAGGCAGATCCTACCTGTTGAACCTGGTTGACTTCTTTGAGACTGTCACAAAGGACCTGGATGAGGGAAAGTCAGTCCATACAGCTTAACTTGACTTGGCCAAGGCCTTTGACACAATCCCCCACTCATGGCATCATCGAAAAGCTAATACAACTCGGTGTAAATCCCTATCTCATCAGGTGGGTGGCCAACTGGCTCAGCAATAGGACCCACAAGGGCAAAATAGGCACCTCCACCTCTGACAGCAGACCTGTCACTAGTGCACTAGTGGTGTTCCTCCGGTATTTGTCCTGGGACCCCCGACTGTTTGGCATCTACTTCTCAGAAGTCCAGGCAAAGACAAAAGGCCTGAGGCTGACCAAGTTTGCAGATGCAAGATGGGTGCTGTCAATGACTCCCCAAATTATGTTAACATGCTGAAGCGGGTCTCACAGCAACAAATGATTGGTGCCAAAGTCATTGCCTCAAGTTAAACGCAAAAAAATGTATTACCATAACATTCAGCAAAAACATGTCCCCTACTGATTACAACTTCAATGGCAACACCCTAAGCGCATAACTTTCGAGCGGATAATGCACAAGGAATTAAGACTTATGGATCCATAAGTCTAACTCCTCGTGTATTACCTGCTCGAAAGGCCTAAACCTAATATGCGACATCAACAAAACCTGCTGATGAGAGAGGTTTGTCTCCCAGAGACAGCCATGTCTCTGGAATAGACTTTCCATACATGTCAAACAGAGCACCTCACTAACCCTCTTCAAGCACAACTTGAGTGGAGAGGAACCATAAATTTGTCCCAGGGGTTCCAACTTTATCCCTCATTGACAGGGGTGGCAGGTTGCTGACTGAGGTTTCTTTTTTGGGGATAAACTCTTGGCTAGTCTTGTAAGGGCCCCAGGGCCATTAGCCTAGTAACCTCCTGTGATCCTATACCCACTGCTGATGACTTCTCTCACTCACAGACCTACTTGAACCACCTGGCTCTACAGTGAGACAGTATACTACTTAGCTGATTGGGGATAGAGGTGAGGTTTTCAGGATTGCACTGCCCCTTCCAGTGTACTTTCTTGGCATCTGCACCCTCTTCAGTGGCTCTTTCTGAAAACTTGCTTGTCCAAATTGCTCAGCCAATACTGATTTCAATAAATGAGCCAGTGCTTGGTTGGAAAGTTGCTGTTATATTCAGGTTATCAGGGACTGCAAAAGTTTCACTGACTGACTGGTTTAGCCTTTTTCCGTCAACTTCTTGACTGCTTCACAAGAAGGTGAGCAAGCAATAATTCTTTGTCCATAGATGTATTCACAGTAGCTGCCTTCTGATGTCCTCATATTAAGGGTTTATTTCTTATTCAAGAATCTCATCTGATTAGAGTCCAAGGCAGCTGCCCTGGCATACAGGTATACCCTAACAACATCTGACAATTTATCAAAAGGGTGGCCTGCAACAGCCTTATATGTCATTGTTTGAAAGGCTGAGTCAGATATTTTGTCACATCTTCTCTATGGTTGATAATGCCCACCTTGGTACTAAGACATATGAGTTTGCAGCTGACAGTCCTATTAATCAAAGTATGAATATAAGTGTCTTCCAAATGCATCAAATATACATCCTTTCATCATACATAAGAAGCATGTTGCTGCTGGTGGTACCAACTTGAAGTCAATGGCTGCACCCAGAGAAATCCTCACAGGGTCAGACACCAGATCTCTTACAAGCATTTAAATATCTCACTCATCTAAAGAAGCAATCTGGATTTCTGGAATCAGGTTCTTAAGATGAGATCCCACAAGTGTCCTAGAATACCTGAATTACCGAAGATATGGTTACCAGCTCTCTGGAACACCAGAATTACAGCAGATATGGTTGCTAGCTCTCAGTTCTTTTGCTCCAGACATGAAAAGTTCCTGCATAACAAGCTTCCCCAAATGACAGCTCCCCAATGGAGACTTAAAGACAAGGATTCTCCCTTGTTAATTAGACAGCATATGGATAATTCATAATGAGTAAACTGCCCCACCCTTTGTCATGACCATATTCTTATTCTTTACATGTCTGCATTTATGCATCTTCTATTAAACAATACTTCTGTTCAAGTTCCATATTTCCTAAATGCTAAAAATATCCACCTTATCTAAACCATGCAACATTATGTTCATATCCACATTTTACATTCTGTACACTGTACTGTTCTGAATGAGCAATTTCTGATTTTTTTTTTAACTACCACATTATAAAAACAAATCTTTCTGAAACTTACTTGTGCATCATTTATTCAATAACAGTCTCCACAGAACCCCCCCCCCCACCATTGCTGTACATATCATTTGGTTGTTCTGGGTTCTACTCTCACCAAACTGGATCCCTCAGATTCTCTATCTAGGAGTATCTCCAGCCTAACCCTCAGAAGGTAGGCACCTGAACTCCTCCAGAAGTCAAATTTGAAAGTGACTCACTCACAGCTCCGCAGAGCAGGGGGATTCACTGGGCAAGTACATGCATGAAACCAGAAGCCATCATCTATTTTATGGTGGCCAACCAAAGTACTTACTTTAGGCAGTGGCTAATGTGATAACATCACAGATGTCACTGCCCACCGTCGGTAACCTCAGTAAATGACATGTGGGGATCCTGGTCTCCACCAGAGGTCAATACAGTCTTTCCCAATCCCTCCAAGCAATACAAGAGAAGCTAGTTGCTGGCTGCTTAACCTATCCCTCATGTAAGCCCTACTGAACAAAAGCAAATCCATTCCCAAGTCTGAACCTCCAGTGGTGCAAACAGATACACTGCCTCTGCAACATCAAGCTGACATCTCCACAGAAAATGACAAACTACCAGTTTTAAATCTTCTCCTTCCATATTTTATAGTTTTCTTGATATCTTCAATCATATATTTCCAGACACACCACCACTAAATCATTTGGATCTGATAATATAATCATTACTTCATTCCTACTGAAACTTCAGTCTCCTGAAGCTTGACCTCTACAGTTGCTGCAATTTCACTTATTTCTAATAAAATCAGTACACTACTCTAAGCACAACCTTGCTTTTTTTTTCCATTTTGATTTCTTCACTACACCATCCACTGACTAATACTAATCGAACCCCAGGATTCAATAAAATCAGTGTAGGCTCCGTGTAGAGCCTACATGGAATGTATCAATGTACACGGCTACAGTTCCACCTCGGCAGAGTGCCATACATATTAATGATGGCGCGCTGCCAAGGGAGGTAACAATAACAAGGATACTGAATCCATGTAAGCAACGCTTTACAGGCTCTCCCTTAACTGTGGCTATCCCAATGGCTAGATAGGTTGAGTCATGACCTACAGTGTAGTAGGTCCCGGGTTCAAGTCCTGAGCAGTCAAACTTTTTAAACATATTGCTGTGAAAATGTGTCAGGTGACTGAAACAAAGGTTTAGTTTAAATTAAAAAATTCTTACAATCAGAAGAGCTTTGCAATGCTAAGCAGCACTTAAACATGGTCAATAGTCTATTCCAGTTTGCACGTTGCTAAGCTCCACCTAAAAACGGTTTGTGCAAGTTTGCACGATGTTACGCTCCACTTAATGGTTTGTGCTAGTTTGTGCGATGCTAAGCGATGGGAAGCTTTATTGAAAGTTACAGTATGATATGCAAGGGCAGGAATTTTATACCATTCTTTGGAGTCTTACCTTGACTGTAGATATGGCTGCTGCTGTAGGTGAGGAAGTGCGCTTTCATGCACAAAAGCGGGGACTGCAGGAGTCCACAATTTTTCTTGGACTCCTGGTGGAGCATTATGTACCCCAGCTGCTTCAGGGCAACTACCAGGGCTCAGAGTTTAAGTCTGAGGCCTGGGATCGTATGGCCAGGGGGACCTTACCAGTATACTAGTATCTGCCCCACTGGTGGAGAGCAGTGTCGTCGCCACTAAGACGACGTGAGACATAGGAAGAGGAGAACCTCAAGACATCTGGGTCCAAGAAGCTAGGGTTTGGCATACCCCACAGATATGAAATTATGTTTACCAGTAATTTATAAATATACAAGCTGAATCTCTGCAAAACAGGTATGCATAATAGTTTGCTTCTCTTACCACGCCTGCAGAAGAGAGGACTCGCAATGTCCAGTCCCATGTAGGGCAGTTGGCCAGGATGAGGTGATCATGACTCATGTCGTAAGTAGGAAAATCATGAAAGTAATAACTTAACAATACAATAAAGTAACTACAGATTTTGCAGATGTTACAGTCACATACTTGGGACATCTTGCATCTTTATCAATGTGTCACTGCCTAACTGAAATGGGCAAGCAAGTAAGCATGCAGTATTGTGCAGCACAGCTTTCAACCATAAGTTCATGTTGTGGTCTACCCAGATTAAGAGTCGCTGTTCTAGTCTGTTCATTATCTGAAATATGATGTAGGTTGCACTCAATACATGAGCAGGTTATATGAGTAAAGTTAAAAGACCACTACACAGCTATCCATGCGTGTAAATGCCAGATTTCATGCAAAATTAATAAAGGTTAAAAGGAGATGGTGCTTTGATAATTATTTGTTTCAAAGGCAGTGCTCAGTCTTCCTGTAATCACTGCTTGTGGGTTCTAATCTGACACCAGACACAGCTATGCATGTGTAAAAATCAGGTTTTGTGACAATAGGAATCAATGAAAGTTCTAAAGGAGATGGATGGCTAAATTTTTTTTTTAAATGAAAAGGTCACTCTTCCTGTAGTCACTGCTTGTGGATTCTCCTCCCACTGCCACCAACTGAAAAATGTTTAGCTGTCTAGTGTAGTTAGTGTACATGAACATACCTCTCAACTGGCATGATTTTTGCAGAATGTAATGCCTCCTGCACCACATGTGTGGTCCTTTAATTTGCAGATATATGACATTACTGGGAATGGGATGCAATGGCAAATCTGTTATCACAACAACTTGGTACTAATGTATGAGCACGATATGTAAAAAGGTTCCCTGTTGATGCGTCTTTGTACCACCATTCTGTATGGCTTGGGCCCATAATCTACCATGCTAAAGTACAGTTTTGTACCTACCATAAATGTAGATGTTCGAGTGCTAATACAGCTGCAGTAATCACAGATGGGTTCTCTGCCGTCAGGCGGTCCCTCGGTCGGCCGAAATCCAAAGTATTGGTCCGGCGTTGGTTGTCGTCGCTTTCTCTTCTGACGTCAGTGAGGCCAGAGTATATAAGACACAGCCGACGCCATGTTCTTCAGTCTTTCTTGCCCCAGATGTCAGGTGCCCCCAGAAGGAAGGCAATACATAAATTATGCTTATATGTATATATAAGCAATGCAATATAATCCAAAATCAGTGGTTGCAAGCAAATAAACCATAGAAGGATAACCCAGTCAGGTTGTATGAAGAGGTTGTTAGGCCCCATGCCTTTAACAAGTGGAGAAGGAGGGAGGGAAACCTGTACTGCAGCTGTATTAGCACTCGAACATCTACATTTATGGTAGGTACAAAACTGTACTATGTTAATCGTGCATACAGCTGCAGTAATCACAGATGGGTAGAGTCCCAAAGCTACGCACAGGGTGGTAGGTACTAGGAGGAACTGGGTTGAGCCAGAATGCCCTGCAAAACAGCAGTGGCAAAGCCTGCTCTTGTTCTGGAATATAAAGGCAGGTGGTAGTGTTTTGTGAAGGTATGCACAGAACTCCAAGTGGCTGCCTCCAAAATATCTTTGGTAGGAACTCCTCTGAGGAAGGCTGTAGAGGTAGCTGTGGCCCTGGTGGAGTGTGATCTGATACCTGTAGGAACAGATTTCCCATGATAGGAATAACAAAACCGTATGCAGTGGCCTATCCACTTTGAAATAGTCTGCTTGGAAACTGGCTTCCCTTGAGCCCCTACAGCATAGGACACAAAGAGTTGTTCTGATTTCCTGAAGGACTTTGTTCTGTCCAAACAGTAACGTAGCTGCCTATGGATGTCTAAAGAATGTAGCAGCCTTTCCCCTTTGTTTTGAGGATTGGGGTAAAAAGAAGGAAGGTGTATGGCTTGATTTAAAGCTACCCTGGATACCACTTTAGGCATAAAAGATGGGTTGGTACGAAGGGAAACCCTGTCCTGATGGAAAATGAGAAAGGGCTGCACCGCCATGAGGGCCTGTAGTTCCGAAACTCTACGAGCTGAAGTGATAGCCAGAAGGAAGGCAGTTTTCCAGGACAAATACTGCAAATCTGTTGAGGCAGCTGGTTCAAAAGGAGGCAATGTTAATTTTTCTAGTATGTAATCAAGATCCCAGGCTGGTATTGGTTGTTTCCTTGGTGGTCTTATGTTCTTAGCCCCTCTGAGGAACTGTCATAAGAGTGGGTGAGAAAATAAAGGAGGATCCGTGTTGAATTCTGCAGAAATGGCTGAGGCATGGATCTTTATTGAAGAAAATGAAAGTCCACTGTTCAGCAGCTCAGCTAGATACTGTAATACCTGAGGCAAGTTCAGCTTTCTAGGGTCCTGGCCTTTTTTCTCATTCCAAGAACAAAACCGCTTCCATTTTGCGGAGTAAGCTTTTCTAGTAGATGGCCTTCTGGCCTCCAAAATGACATCCTGTACCTCCTTGGAGAGTAGGGTCTGTTGTGGTGTTAAGGAATTTTCCATGCAGCGAGACTGAGTGTTTTCAGCTGACTGTGAAGAGTTTTGTAGCTGTGCTGAGTCAGCAGAAGAGGCATTAGAGGCAGGGACCAGGGAGGAGTATGTGTTAGGCTCCTCAGCAGTGGGTACCAGTGTTGCCTTGGCCAATCTGGAGCAATCAGTATCATCTTCGGTCTGTCTGCTCTTGCTTTCAAAAGCACCTTGGGCAGAAGAGGCAGAGGTGAGAATGCGTAAACTGTCCAAGCTGTCCAACTGAATGAAAGGGCGTCCACTCTCCAGGCCTTTGGATGAAAGGTCCTCAAACAAAACTTTTCCAATTGATGATTCCTGTGGGAGGCAAAAAGATCTGTCTGGCCTCCCCCACGCTTGGATTATTTCTGTAAACACCTGAGGATGTAACTTCCATTGATGTGGATCTGTCATATTTCTGCTTAAGTTGTCTGCCAGCGTGTTTTCCAATCCTGGCAGGTACTGTGCTTGAAGTTCGATTTGCCATTCCAGAGCCAAGTTCCAAAGAGTCATGGCTAGTCTGCACAAGGGGTATGAATGTGTTCCTCCTTGTTTGTTTATGTACCACATTACTGTGGTGTTGTCTGTTCTTATCAGTAATTGTCCTGGATGCAGGAAGTCCTTGAAAGCTGTAATTGCATTTATTACTGCTAGCATTTCTTTCTGATTGATGTGAAAGTGCTTTTCCTTTTGGGACCATTTGCCCCGGATGCACCTGTCCGTCATGTGCGCCCCCCAAGCGTAATCTGAGGCGTCTGTTGTGATAACTTGCTTTGCTTGAGGCTTGCAGAATGGGAGGCCTGTGTTTGCTTGACATGCTTGGGCCCACCATAGAAATTCCTTTTGCAAACATGGGACTATTGGTATTATTGTTTCCAAACTGTGACTGTGTTGAGACCATAGGTTTTTTAGGTACCATTGAAGTTTTCTCATATGCAGCTTTGCACATGGGATTAAAAGAATGCAAGATGCCATGAATCCCAGAGCCTGCAGGATTTTCCTTGTAGTAAGCCTGGTACTTTTTGCTAGTATTTTGAAGTACTGAGATAGTTGCCCCTGTTTTTCTGGCGTAAGGTAGGCCATCTGGGTGTTTGTGTCCAAGTTGGCACCCAGGAAAGTTATTTTCTGAGATGGTGTTAGCCTTGACTTCTCTTTGTTGATTGTGTATCCCAGAGAATGCAGTAACCGTGTCACATATGCCAGATGTTCCAGAAGTATGTGCTTGCTGTCCGCTTGGATCAGGCAGTCGTCCAAATAAGGGTAAATTTGTATCCCTTGAAGTCTGCAGTAGGCAATCACTAATGCCAGGCACTTTGTGAATACTCTGGGCAGTAGATAAGCCAAAGGGCAATGCAGAGAATTGATAGTGGATTGAACCTGCAAGAAATCTGAGGTATCTTCTGCAGCTTTGTCTGATTGGGACATGCAGGTATGCCTCCTTGAGGTCCAATGTTACCAGCCAAAACTCCTTGCCCAGCATGGGAAGAAGTTGCTGTAATGTGAGCATCTTGAATTTTGGTGCAGTAGAAATGTGTTTAGGATGGATAAGTCCAAAATGGGTCTCCAGTCGGTTCCTTTCCTTGGTACCAGAAAAAGTCTTGAATAAAAACCTTGACCTTGTTCGTGAGTAGGTACCTCTTGAATAGCTCTCATGCTTATGAGCTTTGAAATTTGTAGTTGTGCCTCTGCCCTCTGATTCTGTGGCAGGTTTGGCATGCCTCATTTTTGGAAGAGTGTGAAATTGAAATTTGTAGCCTCTGTTTATAATGTCCAGGATCCATTTGTCTGTTGTGACAATATGCCAGTTGCCTGCAAATAACGCTAGCTTTCCTCCCAAAGGTGCTGCCAGCTGAGACATGCTTGGCATGGAAATGAGGGAATCATTGGGTTTGCTTCCTGTATTGTTGTGCACTGTCCTCGCCACCTCTTGGTGCTGGGGTTTGCCATTGTCGGCCTCTGTATGATCCTTGTGATTGCCCTCTGCCCCTTATGCGTCTGTATCTACCTCTTTGGGGATTGTCAGTGGCTGGAAAGGACCAGTTTTTTGAAGGCCAATTTCTGCTAAAACGTGGTGGTTGGACCTGTAAAAAGGCTTTGACAGTTTGCATAGATTTGGCTTTTTCTTCCATTTTCCGTAGTATCTCCTCAGCATTAGAACCAAACAGCACATCCTTATATAAGGGAGCATCTAGAAGTTTAGCTTACACATGATCAGGCAAGTTTTGTTCTCTAAGCCAGGCATGTCTGCGAATGACTGATCCTGTAGCAGCCGCTCTACTTGAGGCCTCTAGGGCATCATAACCACATTGTAAAGTGTGTTTACCCACTTGCTCTGCACTATGCATCATATCCTGTAACTCCTTCAAATCTGGTTGTTCAGGTTGAGACATTTTATTCCTTAATTGTGATAACAGGAACTGTTGATATTTAAGCATATGAAACTGACAATTTAAGGCCCTCATGGCTAGGGTGGCCGAGGTATATACCTTTTTTCCCCACCTTTCTAAAGATCTAGACTCTCTTTCTGCAGGAAGTGGATTCTTGGCAGTGGAGGCCTTCAATCCCTTTGGGCCTTGTGAAATGGTTTCAGGGTCAGCATTATGGCTTTTGAAGAGAAATTGGTGAGAGTTAGGTACTCTGTAGTACCTATCAGGTTTGACTGGTGCAGGAGGCAGAGAATCCGGGTTAAGGCAAGCCTCCGAATAAACATCATCAAGTATGTCCAAAACAGGGGGTATCGCCAGAGGTCTGTGTTGAGGTAACAAAAGAAATTCCCTAAGTCTTTTCTTGGAATCTGAAAAGTCTTGGCCTTCCCAATGGAAGTGTTCCCTCAAGGTGTGCAAGGTTTCCCCAAAGGAAAAATCCTCAGGAGGGATACAGAAGGGATGGACTGCTCTGCATCCGAATCCTCAAAAGGGGAGTAAGAGTGTTCCTCTACATCAGAATGTTCTGATAAAATGGATCCCTGATCAGAAGAGGGAGAATCTTCCTCCACTCTGGGTCTCTTGTCAGGAGGGGGTTGAGAACCTCTGATAAGAGTAATTAAATCCTCAGCCATTTTAAGCATCTGTTTTTTAGGCATGGGACCTGGAGATGGGCCCTGTGCAACAGGCTTCTTGGGATGCCTGGCTGCTTTGGATTTAGTAAAGGCCTTAATAGATAAAGAAGATGAGGGTCTAAAGACCCCATGGGTGGAGGTGGACCTGTCCACATTAGTAGGCTCAACATTAGCAAAGGCTTCGGTGGTTGTAGTCTGGGAAAGGGCCGAGGTCCCAGCGGTCTCGGGTACAGAGGACACCGCCAAAGGAGTGTCGTCGGTAGTCAGGGACTGCAAAGGCATCTCGCTGAGAACCGGACCACGTGTAGCCTGATTTGGCGTGGTGTCGGCGGGGACCGCGGTCCTTGTCCTTGCGTTTTTTGGACAAAACTGTAGTCGGAGTATCCAACGACATTTTATAATCAAAAGCTTTACCAAAATAGTGTTGGTCGAACTCCGCCCGACACTTAATAGTGCGTTTATTGAAGGTAGCGCAAAAGCGGCAGCCCGAGACGTCGTGGTCTGGGCCTAAACAAGGTATGCAGAGGGAATGAAAATCCTTATGCGGTATTTGCGTCCCACAAGAAATACAATTATTAACTTTTTCTGACATCGGTCTGAGGCAAGAAAAGTTTCCCCAACGGGGTACTTAGCTTTAATGACGACTTCGGTTTCCAATATTTCCGTAATTCAGGAGCTGGCTGATCGGCACTTGCGAACTGCTTCTGCTTCGGGCACCGCGCGGCAAAAAAGACTGAAGAACATGGCATCGGCTGTGTCTTATATACTCTGGCCTCACTGACGTTAGAAGAGAAAGCGACGACAACCGATGCCGGACCAAGACTTTGGAATTCGGCCGACCGAGGGACCACCTGACGGCAGAGAACCCATCTGTGATTACTGCAGCTGTATGCACGATGAACATCCGGTTGAGAGCTATGTATGTGCAACAGCACATATACAATATAAGCAGGCACTGTTCTCACAAGTGAAATCTAACTTTTCTAGACGTATGTAGTAGTAGCCTGTGTATTTACATTACCTATGAAGTTACTAATGTTCTTTTAATGTTGGCCTTATGTAAAATTTTATATTGCTTTGCTGTTAAACTTTCATTTATATTACGTATTGTGTTCGTCATTATATTGTTTTCAATTTTTTTCCATTACACATTATTGACTTTTCTTATGTTACTTAAATTGTTTTTGTCATGTTTATTTTTCCTTGTATTTAATTTACCACAGCAAGACAAGGTAGGCTAGTTCCTTATTATCCACCTACCTTGGCTCCCCTGGCCGAGGCACCACAGCCCAGCACGTCTGGGCCACAGCCTGGTGGCGACCCCTCTGCTGCCCCCTGCACTACCTGCTCCATTGGGTACTTCTGCCCCACAGGCTTGAGGTGGGTCCCTCTGGGAGTGGAAGTGGAGGGGGTGATTATGTCACCCATGATGAAATACCAGGCATGGTGCGTCGGTTGTTGCGCCAAACTCTTGGTGCATGTCTATGCTGGATAGAGAGCATGCTGTCCATCCTGGTGGGGTAGCCTCACTCCGGGCACTGGCGTCAATGACCTCCTCCACAGTAGCAGTGAAGGAGCAGTGCTGACAGTCCCATAGGTGAGGGCTTGAGTCACACTGCTACCATGTCTGACTTCCATGGGACTGGGTTTCCACAACACCCTCCCCAACCAATGTGCTCACACCACTCGTGTCACATACCCAACCCTGTCTGGAAAAACTTCCTCAACTTACCTCCCCCAAACATACCTATATCTTTTCCCAACATTCCACTCTCACCTTAAAAAAAAAAATGGGCACCTATCCCACAAAAAATACCATCCCATACATATCTCTCCATTTCACACGTGTCCACTGAACACACTTAATACGGTCCAATTGGCTTGACAATGCATTTACATTGTCGCCACCCCTCTCTCTGGGGAGGGGGGTGACAGTCCAAATGCAACTAAAAAACTATTAAAGTGCACAGTTGTTGCCATTGAAGAAATGGCTAGCTATGGTTCTTTCCTACACTCTTCCTGCACATACCTACCCACCTTTCACTATGCATTCCCCCTGTTGGCACCCTCATTTCACCGCTGTCCTATCTCATTTCTCTTTTCTTTAAAGATTTTTTGCAAGATACTATGCGCCACACAGCATTGTTTAGCTATGCTAAATAGTGCTATACTGATACATGTAGTTGAAAATATAATCATGTTGAAAAATTACACCCGAGCTGTATTTCAAACCCATGACGACTGCACCTGAACAACAGTGCACTAACCCGCCAAACTACACAGCCAGTTAAATAAAACACGTGTTTTGAGTGAAACATAACACTTGCCATTCTACCATCATTAAGAGTGTCTAAGCAAGGCTGTGCACTGCACTGCATCATGAAGAATCGCTAAAAGAATAATGGAAGAATGGGAGTGTAACTTGGACTCTGGTACAAAAAAACACTAAAGACTGACACATAACAGAAGATGTAAGTGAAGTATCTAACAGTGGGTAACTGTGCAATTAGATCTGCAACATTTAAAAATACACCTGCTAAAAGATTTAACTGAAAAACAGGTGTTTAACTGGGACTCTTGTGGAGAAATCCATCCCTATAAAGCTATAATACATATAAATGAGGTAGGTAACAGCATGTAAGTGTGAAATTATATCTACAACATTTAAAACTGCACCTGCTGTAACAGTGACTCAGTAGCTCAGTCTCTTAAATGCATTGAAAACATTTAGTTTTGGTCCACATTGTCCTGGGTCCAAATCCAGTGGTGTCTAACATTTAAAATACATATATGTACAAATCACCATGGAAGGTCTGCTTTTCAATGATGGAAGTCAAAGGCCTATAGATGGGAACACAGGTAACATTCCTATTACAACACCAGAAAGTGATGAGTGTCATGTCATGCATTATTACGCATTCACAGAGGATTTTGAAGTATGTAATTCCAATGAGGCCCAATAATATCAGACTGCAGCACACAATGACTTGCTACTGATATTACAGATAACCTCAGCTGCACAAGTAACATAACACATATGAAGGCCATGCTAGAAGCAAGGGTGGCCAGCACTCATGCTCCAGACAAATACCATAACATAACACATGACTTGCCGGTTGTCCAAATGGTTGGCATACTGGTACATGTACCCCCCCACACACACACATACACACACACACACCTTGTTCTAGGACACAACCATGTTGCCTTTGACTCTATTAATAATGTCTCTGGCTAACATACTTACCTTAAACACATACTTCAATTTCCTGTGGGATGGGTTCCCTCAATCAGGCTCTGGCTGTAGACCAAGGCTGCCACAGGTCACACAGTTACTCATATGTGTTGTTGTCCTCCACATTCTGCAGCCTCTCTGACTATGCTTATTGCCTGCAACAGCAGCATCAGCTGACACCTGTAGCACACACATCTGCATGTAATTACTAACTCCTACAAACATTCTCACCGCTGACGTAGTATCTTTACCCCAGTAATTTCCATCCCAACATATGAGAAAGGCAATGAATTCTACATTAAGGCCTTACATCTTGCTGAATAGTTACATGGGATTGGCTGTTTATATTGCAAATTATTTGTGTATGCTGCAATTAGCATTCCTGAACTACAGATTAACAGGTGATTGACTTTGAACCAGTGAGAACCATATTTAAAAGGCAAACTCCTAGCTAGGGGAACCATTGTGCAATAGAGCTAATTTCCATGGTGAACTCGTCAATACAACAATTACATGTCTCTATCTTTCAACAGAGGAGTATTGTACGCTATCAGGTATGTAGCCATTTTGTTTCCAAAATAATGCATATATACTTAGGGCAAATGGGGATTACATCAGTAAGCCTTTCCGAGAACTGTACTGCCGACATGCCCCATTGATCTGCAGCTGTTTAACACCTACACAGGATGTAGACTACAGCAAGGGTATCGTGATGTCTGTTAACTAGGGACACAGGTCACATGGATAGTTCCCTTGTTAGTAGTTGTAATACTAAACAGCTATTTGTTTGGCACTGTATTTTATACATATGTTATGGGGAGGGAGTTCCTGCTATAGGCCACACTACAAGTGGACTTGTGTTGGTTGTTTGAGCATATGTGAATATCTGCCATGGCGCAAACAGGAGCAGGTCACTATTGCTACTGTCCTAGTTGGTTCCACATCCTTTGCATGTTTGGCACACTGCTGAATATGAGATGTGTAATCAACCAGGGAAAACTGATAGCCTTCCTTTAGTGCTGTATCTGTACATACTGTAGTCCCACATATGTGATCCTGACGTGTTCTTATTTTTTTATTTTTCAGGAGATATGCACCGAAGACGCCACCCACCTTTCACTGAGTCTGAAAATGACCTCATAACTGACGCGTTAAGACAATACTACCAATTGCTGCTGTCCCAGAATGAAGGCTAATACACAAGAGCGACAAGCCTTGTGGGACGAACTGGTGCACAACATAAATGCCGTGGATCACCAGAATCGCACTTATTAACAGGTGCAACACCATGCCACAAACATGATCCATTCTGCACGCAGACTGGCAGGGGACGTGGTCAGGGATAGTCAGTTCACCGATGGTGGGCCTGCAGTGGAACAACCTCTTGTCAGCCACTGAGGAATTGCTGGCGAACCCTGCAGCACAGGACAGCTTCCAGTCATCCATCACACAATATATCGTAGATGTGGGTGCCACCATTTCTACTCAAGAAGAGCGTCCAGGTATGCTTAGTTAGATCAGCATTGGAATACCACAACATTTAGTGCATCAGGGTGTGCGTAGTTTTACGTGGATGTCAGCTGTTTCACGGGGTGGGTGGAAGTAGGTTAGCTGCAGTTTTAAGCTAACACAGATATTGTGATCCAAATACCTGTTAACATAGCAACTACTGTAAATGGGAAATATTTGTAGTACCAATGTTATACTGTAACATGAGGTGCTGTTTACATTACCTCTCCCTCAAATATTTTTCAGGACCATCAGGAAAAGGAAGAAGCCATGCTCCTGCTCCTGGTAAGCACAAAACATTGTTGTCAGAACTGTAATTTAGTTCAAGGTAAAGTGTCATCCTAGGCCAGCTGGCTGGACTGATGTACTGTCTGCATGATTCACAAATGTACAGATGTTCTGACTGAGCACACTTTAGGGTCATAACTCTGCCTTGTAGGAGTTACCACCATGATTGATTTTACAGTATTTTTAGGACTTTTCAGATGGCCATACCTGTAAACTGTGCAGAGTTCTGCAGAATGTGAACTGGGTACATAATTTTTCTTGCTCATGACAGTCTAGTTTAAAGAACCATTACTTTCAAATAATTACAGATATGGGTTAGAAAATAATGTTATACTATATCAGATTGCAGGTTATACAAGTCTGTAGTAGTGACAGCAGTGTATACATCTTAACGTATACTTCATCATAGTACTGCATAGCATAGTAATGCAGGTATTAACGTGATGCTTTTCCCTTTGTATCACAGGTGACCTGGGAGGTTGTTCTTTGTCCCCTTTACAACCTAATGTCAGTGCCTCCTCAGACTCTGATGATGATGGTGGCCAAAGTGAGGCACAGCGTGGGGTTGCAGGGGTTGAATCTGTCACAGAGGTTTACATCCCTCTTCTGGCCTCATTATCACTGTACACAGTCAGTACACCTATGCATACCCAGTCCCCTGAAGCCAGAGATATTGGACAGTCAGAGAGTGGGGATATTGAACATGGAAGTGTGGCTACTATGGCTGCAGTGAGTGTTGACACTGGCCAAAGACTATGCAAGGTTCCACACAGGTGGATTGATGGGGTGCTCGTAGGAGGCCTGCTGTCCACCACCTGTTGCAGATGTCTCATAACGTGACACTCAGTGTATGTTTAGGGCCATCATGGAGGCACAAGCACATTCCAAAAGAACTCCAGATGAATGCTCAGGGCTATGGATGCAGCATGGTCTGACATCCGTGATTGCCTCAACCCCATTGCTGATACCCTGGATCAGTTGAGTAACACAGTGGAACGATGTTAGTCTGAGACAGATCGCACACTATCTGTCTTGGAATGCATATTGTCTGTGATGGAACGTCTGGCTGGAGTTGAGTGTTAGACTCATGGATGTAGGTCAGCAACTACATCTGCTGAGAGTCCACGTAGCCGTGCACAACTACGTTGGAATGTGCTGTCCACACCAAGACATGGCAGGCCATGGACTCATGATCCTGGGCATTCCCGTGGAGGACACGGTCCCTGCAGACAGCAGTCACCTTCAGGTAGTAACCCAGCATCTGACCTTGGGCATGGAGGTGCCAGTGTAACTACTGGCAGAGCCAGTTTTCGTGTTTGGGGGCAGAGACAATGAACTGTCAAGCTCTGCCATGCGCGGCTCGAAGCTGTACAACATACAGACACGCAGGGCAAGCACTGAGCTTGACTGTGTTCATGCAAACACACAGCACTGTTGCATTCAGGTCACTTACAGACACACGTCACATTAACAAGGTCCATCTTGCCTACTTTCCTTCCTGACTCACACACACTTTTCAACCTACTGGGTCAGCCTAAGGCTCCTGCACCCCCACACAATACCCTGTGCACGTAATGATACCTGTGCCACATCCCTGTCATACTCTTCATCGATGCAGGGAAATGAAGCTGTGTGTCTGATGCACAGGGTGACTATCTAAATTAATATATCTATGTTCCACCCATTGCTGTCTTTGATGTGCTACTTGTACTGGTCAGTTACAGATATTGTACGCTGCCATTTGTAAAGAATAAACCATATTATTTTGTGTACGTTACATTGGATGATGTTGCAATTGCTGTTTAGTTGCATAATGAAAGGAAGTATTCTCATGGAAGTATTTACATTTCACTTTCAAGATTGTAGGACACACCTATGAGTACATAGCTACAATAAACCCATCAATGTCAGAGCACATGATGGAATGGCTCCATAGGTTCATATGTGTATAACAGGCTAACAAAAACAAGTGCTTCTCTCATTCTAGTCATGCATCCCTAAACTCTGACAAGGTCTGATACCCTTGATAAGTGTAAGCAGGGTTTTAGAAGCTGACACATCTACAAGCTGTGGCATGGGAGATGAACCATCTACAGTTTCCGTGTGTCCATTAAAGATATTTGTCCTAAACCAGTTATGATGGTCTTGTTCCGTATCCTATTGTGTAACTTGCACATGATGTGCGTTATGGTGGAACTGTGCTTTACATGGATGGCGAGCCTGTTAAATAGGCTGTAGTCTCTGGGTTATATACCAGACTTTCTGCACGACTCAAAAACAAAACCACAAACTGATAAATACCACTGTTGCAGGTCGCTGCACCTCTAAAAAGCTCCTAGTAATCCAGAGGTTATGTTCAGGACTCCTAATAATCAAAAAAAATGTCTGTAAAGAACGCCAATAAACGAAAATACCAAACAGGAATATTATTAAGCTTAAAACCAAGCTTTTAGAGGTGCAGCGACCTGCAACGGTGGTATTTACATACCAGTCTCCAGCATGTCCTATTTATACCACAGTCAAGGTAGGTGTGCAGAACAGGTAATTCTCATGCTAGCCCTTTCTTGGATATGCCGGAGGTACACAGTGGGTCTGACACCTCCCTACACAGCAGCCATACACCTTCCCTCCAAAGTATACAGGAGACAGAATACACAGCCAAGGTCTTGACATGGTCTGCACAGGAGATGTTACATGCACTGTGTATTGGTTTTGAAAAAATGGATGACGGAGAAAAAAATCACCAATAATCACCACAAATCTCTGTACCACAGGATCCAATGAAGGCAGTCCCACAGTTTGATGTAAAGGCCAATGTGAAGAAAAACTTGGTTAATTCCACAGAAAAACTTTTCAGTCCACAAGACACGAACTCAAACGCTGTATAATAGTAAAGTTTTTAATGACAACACAGCACAGCACAGCACGACAGTATTCAAACTGTTTCAAGCAGAATGCAAGCAGAAAAGATTTAGCGCTTTCATTTCCAAGACAGGAAACTTCATCAGAATAATATGTGTATTCCTGCTTGCTATTTTATACAACTTCTTAATTCAATTACTCAATTAATCAATTTGCTTTTAGTCTCTTGGTTAAAGTAACATACAGTTTAAAGCACCAAAAGCAAAAGCAAAACAAAAGACTTTTTTTGGTCGTTGTAATCCATGTACTAAAGACTTCTTTTAACAGGATTCCATATAAAATCGTTGTAATAATCAATATAACACTAAAAAATAGTATTAATATTATATTTAATAATGTGGTTATAAATTTAATATGAATTATAAGCAAATACAGTGAAATATACCTGTGTACACTAGAATTAAATAAATTTAAAGTTCTAGTAATGAATACAAATGTTCATGTAAATGTAGGTGTGATCAGTGTAATAAATATAAATATAGTAAATATATGTATAGAAATGTAAATATAAATATAAATATGAATATAAATAAATAAATGTAAATATATGTATATATGTGTATAGAATATAAAAGTACCATAAATATGTAAAATCATTAAATAGTAATGATCAATAAATAGTAATGAGTTTAAGACCCATAATTGAAATTTTATTTAAATTTTTTTCTTTTTGTTTTTGTTGGTGTTTTTAACTTTATTGGCCCTTAACCTTAGGGCTGGTAGTATTGACACATAATCGTTCATTCCTGGGGGTGTGTTAGCATCCAGGCGCAATTGCCATATCAGTTCTCTGTATGTTACATGGTTTTCCCAATCCCCACCTCTGTTATTCCTGGGTAACATTTCCAATACCCAGAATTTAAAATTAGCCTGATCACAAGTCAATGTATGTCTGCAAAGTGCATTTGTTTCTTTTTTTCTGTTTACATCATACGTGTATTCATATATTCTTTGTTTCAAAACTCTTTCTGATTTTCCCACATAATAAGCCCAACAAAAAGTACAATATACTAAATATACTATTCCTCAAGTATAACAAGTATAATGTTGTTTACTTTTAAAACTAATAGGAATAGTAGGAATAGTTAATTCATCAGTGTTGGCTATAAAAGTACATTGGGAACATCTTCCACACTTTAGAGTTCCTTTTTTCTTTGTGCTCTCATCATTCTCAGACTTATTCTTCTCAAAGATATTTTTGAGATTAGGACCCTTCCTATAACTGTAACATAAATGTCTATTAAATATGTCCAACTTGTTTGGCATACTTTTAAAGATGTTCCATGTCTTATATATAGCCTTTCTTATCAATTGTGTATTAGAATTGTAAGTCATAACAAAAAAAGGTGTGCTTTGCCCTCCCTTTTTATTCAAAAGTTCATTGTTTTCGTTAGTTTCTTCCTCCACACCTTTGTCTGTAAACTCACTACATGTAGTATTGTTGTCAAAATTTAATATAGGTATATATTTGGTACCCCTTCCCTTGATCACCTCATTCTTCAAGGGTAAAATAAGTCTGTCTGGGTAATCTCTTTCTAAAAACAATTTATGTACATAATCCATCTCTTTAATAAATTCTGTGTATTCTGATGTCATCCTTGCCACCCTAACCATTTGTCCCTTAATATTTTTCTTTTGCAATGGTGGGTGGTTACTAGAATAATAAAAAACGGTAAAACGGTAATATTTTTCTACATAATTCATAATTGGACATAGAAAACCCCCCCATTAAGACCCATAGTGACCTCTGATGGATCAAAAACACAACCTTTGGCTATTTATGTTGATACTAAATTAAAGCCCTTTTATAATTATTACTCAGATATTTTAATTGATTCCTGGGACTTGTTAAAGAAAATTAATATATTACAATACCAATCCAATTATTCTTTTTTAACAGTAGAAGTTAAGGATTTATTCTCTGTGATTCCACACGACATAGGGCTTGAGTGGTTTGAGCTTAAGTTACTAGAATTTAAATTTTTAAACCAGAATGAGTTTAGACTAATTTTAGAAAATGAAGAAATGGTGTTAAAAAACAATTTTATTTATTTTCAAGGGGATATTTTCCAACAGTTGGATGGTGTAGCTATGGGGGCTGCATGCGCCCCCATTTTTGCAAATCTAGTCATGCTTTATTGGGAATTGCATTATGTATTAAATACTCCATTTATGAATTATATAGAAAAATATTACAGTTTTTTGGACGACATATTAATTGTATGGAAAGGTACACAACAAGAAATACCTCATTTCATGGAATATTTAAATAATACTACCCATTTCCTTAGTTTTACATATGAATTTAACACGAAAGCAATAAACTATTTAGATGTAACCATTCAAAAGGATGACAAAAACAAAAAATATACCTCTAGTATTTATAGAAAAGCTTGTTTTTCTAATTCTTACTTACATTATTCTAGTAACCAACCACCATTGCAAAAGAAAAATATTATTAAGGGACAAATGGTTAGGGTGGCAAGGATGACATCAGAATACACAGAATTTATTAAAGAGATGGATTATGTACATAAATTGTTTTTAGAAAGAGATTACCCAGACAGACTTATTTTACCCTTGAAGAATGAGGTGATCAAGGGAAGGGGTACCAAATATATACCTATATTAAATTTTGACAACAATATTACATGTAGTGAGTTTACAGACAAAGGTGTGGAGGAAGAAACTAACGAAAACAATGAACTTTTGAATAAAAAGGGAGGGCAAAGCACACCTTTTTTTGTTATGACTTACAATTCTAATACACAAATGATAAGAAAGGCTATATATAAGACATGGAACATCTTTAAAAGTATGCCAAACAAGTTGGACATATTTAATAGACATTTATGTTACAGTTACAGGAAGGGTCCTAATCTCAAAAATATCTTTGAGAAGAATAAGTCTGAGAATGATGAGAGCACAAAGAAAAAAGGAACTCTGAAGTGTGGAAGATGTTCCCAATGTACTTTTATAGCCAACACTGATGAATTAACTATTCCTACTATTCCTGTTAGTTTTAAAAGTAAACAACATTATACTTGTTATACTCGAGGAATAGTGTATTTAGTATATTGTACTTTTTGTTGGGCTTATTGTGTGGGAAAATCAGAAAGAGTTTTGAAACAAAGAATATATGAACACATGTATGATGTAAACAGAAAAAAAGAAACAAATGCACTTTACAGACATACATTGACTTGTGATCAGGCTAATTTTAAATTCTGGGTACTGGAAAAGTTACCCAGGAATAACAGAGGTGGGGATTGGGAAAACCATTTAACATACAGAGAACTGATATGGCAATTGCGCCTGGATGCTAACACACCCCCAGGAATGAACAATTATGTGTCAATACTACCAGCCCTAAGGTTAAGGGCCAATAAAGTTAAAACACCAACAAAAACAAAAAGAAAAAAATTTAAATAAAATTTCAATTATGGGTCTTAAACTCATTACTATTTATTGATCATTACTATTTAATGATTTTACATATTTATAGTACTTTTATATTCTATACACATATATACATATATTTACATTTATTTATTTATATTCATATTTATATTTACATTTATATACATATATTTATTATATTTATATTTATTACACTGATCACACCTACATTTACATGAACATTTGTATTCATTACTAGAACTTTAAATTTATTTAATTCTAGTGTACACAGGTATATTTCACTGTATTTGCTTATAATTCATATTAAATTTATAACCACATTATTAAATATAATATTAATACTATTTTTTAGTGTTATATTGATTATTACAACGATTTTATATGGAATCCTGTTAAAAGAAGTCTTTAGTACATGGATTACAACGACTAAAAAAAGTCTTTTGTTTTGCTTTTGGTGCTTTAAACTGTATGTTACTTTAACCAAGAGACTAAAAGCAAATTGATTAATTGAGTAATTGAATTAAGAAGTTGTATAAAATAGCAAGCTTGAATGTTATTATTCTGATGAAGTTTCCTGTCTTGGAAATGAAAGCGCTAAATCTTTTCTGCTTGCATTCTGCTTGAAACAGTTTGAATACTGTCGTGCTGTGCTGTGCTGTGTTGTCATTAAAAACTTTACTATTATACAGCGTTTGAGTTTGTGTCTTGTGGACCGAAAAGTTTTTCTGTGGAATTAACCAAGTTTTTCTTCACATTGGCCTTTACATCAAACTGTGGGACTGCCTTCATTGGATACTGTGTATTGGTTTACTGTGGAACCTCTGTGGATGTTACAGCTGTTGGATATGCCTCTGTAGTTGCATACCAAATGTGGCATTGCACTCAATGACAGATGTAATGAATACCAAATACAGTGATACAATGACTTTATTGGATTTACATGCCACACCTTTGTCTATGGGTTGTGCAACACTGAATGAATCCCCATTTATTACCAACCTGTGACAGTCAAAGGCTACATCACCCTCAGTGTGTCCATAAGTCTGACTACTGGGTCAACTGTTGGAGGTGTGCAGACAATACTATATTTACCAAGGGTGGATGAGTTCACAAAGGATAGTATTGTGCATTCCTTGGTATTTAGTATTAGGCCATGGCTCTGACAACAACTGAATGTGTGCGTCAGCCCATCCTGGATAACTGCTGAGTCAGTGTGGGGATTCAATGACAACTCCTAATTTGCAATCATCTGCAAATGTAGTCAGTCAGATGCCACTGACAGTGGCCGTGACTTGGCCATGACTGCAGAGAAGGAAATGCCTAGAAATAGGCACCCCAGGAATTATTTGTGAGGGAAGTCCACTGGTGACTGGCCTAATTGTAGCAGTGGAGTCCCCAATGCTATCGTCCTGGATAATGACTGTCAGCCACTTGGCTATCCCACTGGCTGACATACTAGTACGTAAATAACCTCTAGAGTTTGTCAACAATGCCTGATGGTCTAATAGTGTCAAATGCCTTGTAAGGCCATGGTAGGTGCAGTGATTCATTTTCCCCTCATCCATTGCATTGTTTACCATGCAATGAGGTCCACCAGGTAGGGTAGGAATGATCTGCCCTTAGCAAAACCAAACTGGGTTTGGTCCAGTGTCAGTAGGTGTACTACATCTTTATTGATCATTTCCATGATAATTATTTTCATGGCCTTAATTATCAGACTACTGAAACTTCTGGGGATAGTGCTTGTCACTGCATGCTGGCTGTCCTATGTGCAGCTCAGTATTGCAGTTAATTCCATCAGGGTTTCCAGGAAAATTCTCATCCAAGGTGTCTGAGTCTGTACAGAACCCAGGCAAGCACTAGAAGGGAAAGTAATACATACACACTCTGTGAAGGTAATTATGGCGTATTTGCGCAGTCAGACACTAATCAAGCAGTGTGTACTAAAAGAAAAAAATTACCCTGCGAAGAATGCTAAAAAAAGTGAGAAGTCTCCTGAACTGCTGGTGCCTGGCTACAACTACTGCTAGTCTCACCACAGCCACTCTCTCCTGTGATACTATCCTCCTATACTTTTTCTCTCACCAAAAGCAAAACATTAGTACCAAGCTCAAGATGAGAAGCACGCCACAGCCTGTTTGTTCATTCACATATCTGTCCCACTTCATGCAAGGCTCTGTAGGCTTGACAAACTCTTTTCCATTTAGATGGCTTGATTAGCAACCAGAGCAATCATTTGAGTTTTGCATGTATTATATCTTGTGTTCCAAGGGTCGTAGAATCTGACTAGGATACTGACCTGATGGTGATTAAGAGCACAGCTGCAGCATCACAATATAATGTTCAATGTCAGGTGACACATATGTCCAAGGTTACTCGAGCAAGCTCAACAGTGGCAGTGATCCATGTTGGGTAACAATTTCACAGCAATTCATGCAGCATGCCCTTCAACAGTGTAATTGAGGACATCTGCAAGACATGGATCTGAGGCTTACTGCAGAAGAGTGGCCACCTTTGGCCAATGTGTTTCTCCCTCCCACGTCCTACGTATGTCATACTGTAGATTTATGTTAGTGGCACACAAGTATGTGTTCCTACATCATTTCACAACATCGAGTTTGCTATCTGGTTGCTTGACAGGCATTATAGACTTGCAAGGCCAAAGTAATGACTGCAAAATTGAACAAGTTTTCGGTGCATGCATGGACATCCACATCTTCACTGCAAAGAGTGCCTATGGACAGTGTGTTTGAGGCTGTCAACCTCAAGGGTGTAGCAGCATGACCCTAACTTTGCTGGAGTTTGTACAGTGTCACACTTGTAAGTATGCTACTGTGACCCTACCTAATAGACTTATGGTTAATGTAAGGGCCACATGCCTGGCAAAGCATCATACTCAATCTACCATGTTATGCCACACTGTCAGGTGCTGTTTTACCTAAAGAGAACAATAAAAAGGTGATAATATGTTACAATTAAGTATCTGTCAGGCCACTGCTCAATGATGGCCTGCTGTGACATACACACAAGCATGAATCTACTGTTAATGCCATTATCACTGACTGCTGAAGAGATGTGGAAAGTGTCCACATCCCTCTACTCCTACTCCACACAAACACGTGTGAGAGATGTGACAATATTAAAAACCTTGAATCCATGCTGTCTCAACACACCAGTCAGTACATATGCCAATGAGCGGGTTGCCAACATGCATACCTCACCTCCTATTCCACCCAAACACACATCACACATACGTATATGTGCAGAGCTCCTTATCAGACACATATGCAAACACCAGACACCTCAGAAACCCAAAAGCAAGCTTGCTACACATAATCGTACCTCTGCAGAACACAGCACACAAACAATTCACGCACCACTGTCTCGCCGGTTGAACACCTAAGGCAAAGCACAAAATCAAACATATTACTCTTAGGTGATTACATCATAGGTTCATTGATTGGTACTAGGCTAACTGCCCCTGTGGGCTATTTTAAGCCTAGCCAATTACCCCATGTGAGAATCGAACCCTGCACCTTGTGTCTGTAAGGTGAACACCTTAACCATTATGGCAGCACCCTGTCCCCAATGAGAAAACACCATCTACAAACAACATCATGGTTATGCTGCTATACACTAGGAATGCCAACACAAACACCACTCACTGGAAGCTGTCATGAGACACACTAATGTTCCTCTCACCAGGCTACACAAGAGAAAAGTCACAGTCAGCTGTCTGTGAGGTGCCAGGATACGCCGTATCACACATGTAAACAAGTCTGTCAAAATAAGCTACTGTTTATGACTACATCATAGTTCCTGTTGGTGAGTACAACTTGACACATACCTCTCTGGACTGTATACACAGACATGACTGAGTTTAAGGGCTCTCTGTCTCAGGTAGATATGGCCTTGGCCTTCAGCTGCATTTGACCTTCACCTAGGATGACACCTCAACACAAATGTAAAATGACTGAATTCAATAATTGCCTTAGTGTGTGGTGTCATTGTAAGGGGATCCACTGCATGTCAGCCTGGGACAATTTGCTCAACAGACTGCAATGCTTTGTCAGATATGGTTTTTACCTGTCACCCCTGGGATTTGTCTGTTGGCCAAGGCAGTTGCCACCTCCATAGTGCATCTTTTAGGCGGTGTCACAAGGGAAAATTTCCAATGAGAAAATGCCCTTTACAAACAGCAGCACCGTTATGCTGCTATACACTAGGAATGTTAACACGAAACTCCACTCACTGGAAGCTGTCCCCGCCTTGGAAGATCCAAACATTTGTGCAGTCACAAACATCTGCTTCAAGGCTGTAGTCAGCACCACAGCCATACCAGGATACACCACTTTCCACATGTGTAGACCTCAAACTTAAAGTGTGCAAAGTAATGCAGGTGGTGTATACATATTCATTATGGATAAACATCCAGACTGGTTAAACAGTTTGATTCCCTGGAGAAACTGCAGGTGCTATTAACTGCTTTAGAGCACCTAATCAAGCCACTGTCAGCTACAGGAGCAGCTCCATGAATTAGGACACCAATTGTGCTTATCTGAATCAACTTGCGTCTAATGAAGTCACAACAAAACAACATGGTTTGGGGTGCCTAACTACCCAACAACTGGGTTGATTACTCGTGCTCACACTCGCGTGCCCAAAGGTTAATTGACATCCTTAACTACAATGCCCTGGACAACCAGCGTGACATCCCCAGAAAGATAGCCAACAGCTGCTTACCACTATGGGTCATCACTGTAGCACCCCCACTGTGAGGTCCTCCCTGGTGTGATCTGACCTCAAAATGGTCTCAATAAAAGTCAATATCACACGTGACCCCCTCCCCCTGCAGCAAATACAGTAATAAATTTCAACAAAGCAGATTATAACCTCCTGCGGGATGGCATAAACAGCTGGACTGCAACTCTCATTTCAACTATGCCAAGCTGTACACCAATGCTTTGTACAGGCACCTGTACAAATGCATTCACTCAGCTGTACTTGATAGCAGCAAAACAAGTTCCTCATGGCAAAGCAAACCTGCCTGGTGGACAACTGCCATTAACAGGCTTTACAATAACAGGTAGACACTGCTGTCCAAGAGTAGAAGGGAGGGCGGGAGGGAGTCCTCCTAAAATGGAAGTACCTCCCCCTCAACTTAAACAAGCAAATAAGTGTTGTTGTGAAGTCCTGTGAAACAAAGTATATGACAAAGTTAGCCGCCTCCACAAAGGACAATCACAAGGCATTGAATAGTTACATGTGCAACCTAAAAGGAAAGGCCAGATTGTTGCCAAACTCATACATAATGATGCCACATATAATGAGCGTGTAGACATAGCGAACATGTTGGCCAACAGGTTCTGTGACAACTTCACTCCCCTGTCCCCACCACACGTACCACATGACATCCCTACAACCTGTCCCACTCCTATCACTAAAGAGCAGGTCATAAATGGCCTAAAGAGAAAAACGCAGCATCTATTGGACCTGCTCACATGCCAGGATGCTTCATACATGGGATCCAGCATGGATGACTAACACCATTGGGAACTCCTTGCAATCATAGTGTAACCACCAGCTGCATACTAGCTGACTGGAAAATGGCCACTGTTATTCCCTTACACAGAGGTGGGGCATCCACTGACCACGGGAACTATAGACCTATTAGCCTGAGTAGCCATACCTGAAAGCCCATGGGGAAATCATCATGTACCTTATCGGGAAAGATATATATAATCTACAAATACTTGACCCTACACAGTTTGTATTTGTGAAAATGAGACCATGCCTGTTAAACCTGGTAGACATCTATGAGACAGACACCAAGAGCATAGATGAGGGGACATCTGTGCATACAAGCACCTGGACTTAGCCAAGCCGTGTGACACTATCCCCACTCAGGCATCATTGACAAACTCACCCAACTTCGCATGAACATTAACATTATTAAGAGGTCACTAACTTTTTCAGTGATAGAACTCATATAGTAAAAATAGGGAAATCCACCTTCAGTAGCAGAGCTGTGACCAGTGGTGTTCCACAGGGTTCAATTGTGGGTCCTCGACTGCCTGGAATCCATTTATCCAAAGTATAAGCACAGAGTGAATGTCAGTGGCTGAATGCAGACAGGAAGTGGTCATAAAATCTCTGAATTATGCCAACATCCTACACGACAGTCTGACATGAGTAAATGACCAATACCATACTCATGGCTTTAAACTCAATGCAAATATATGTAGTATAATTTCTATAGGTAACACCAATGCTCCTGGTACGTAGCACACCAGTAGCAACACCTTAAGTACATATACAAGGGTGAGAGACCTTAGGCACCACACAGGTTTACACCTACCTTACCCTGAACCACCATCTCTCCCCAGTGGTAAGAAGGGAATTATATTTTGCTCATTTCATAACAGAAGGCAATGTTACCCGAAAATGAAGTAGTTATAACCTGCATGTACTCTTCCCTCAACAGGCCAATATTTGAGTGCAGTGGCTATTTTGTCATGTACCTTTCCAAGCACCAGTGGAAACTGGAGACACCACAAAGGTTCCTCAAAAGAAAAATTCAAGTCTTCAGCATTTGTCCAATAGGGATCGTCTAAAATCACTGTCAGTTTCAGTACGTGTCATACAGACTACTCAGAGGTGATCTCTGCCTTGCATATGAGGCAACGTCTGACCCTGCTTTACTGGAAATGTTGCATATCTGTCAGTCAAATGGTACACAGACTACTCTCTGTAAGTATCTTTACCTGGTATGCGACATAAATGAAACATGCTGGAGGTAGATCTCTACCAGACTAACAAACCTTTGAAAAAGACTCCCACCTAATGGCAAACAATGCACCTCATTGGCCTCTTCACATGTAATATATACAACTGGATGGGTAACCATAATTTCACCACAGAGGTTCTGCCTGTGTCTCTCTTGGGGAAGGGCAATAGGCGCTGATCATGTAATTAAGGTTAAGAACTTGGCCAGGATTGTAAGGGCCCTAGGGCCGTTAGCCAAGTAAATTCCAGTGATCCTATGATTACATACACTGAAGTAAAATACTCTAACATCAAAACACATCAACTTGGCTACAGTGAGAATAGTACCACTACCAATTAATGTTTACAGAACAATGCACAGCACACACATCCCAAGTTGGCTACAATCTGATTAGAACCTCTTCTTATCTAATGTTGCACACTACAGAACACAGTACTTAACGCACATGCCAAGACTCAAGTCTGACATTCTCATGTCTTTAGGTACTCTTATGCTAGATGACATCAGCAGGCCTTGTGGTGGACAGGAATTTGGAGCCCTAAGTCTCCTGCTACGACTAAAATACTACAAAATCCTCCCTCTTTCCAAGTCAGTGTTGTAATCAACCGACATACCAAGTGGGCTGGAGTGAGATTAGAACATCTGCCTATGTAGTCTTACACACTACAGATCACAGTACTTACCACACGCGCCACAGCTAAAGTCTGACATGAAGATAGCTGTTGGTAGTCTTAAGGTAGACAACATCAGCAGGCCTCGTAGAACACAGGAATTTGGAGGCCTGCATCAAATGCAAGGGCCAAAAAGTGCAGAACCACTGCAGTTTGGAAGTCACCAAGGGATTTCTAGATGTTTTGTTGGGAGATGCACATACACACACACACAAACACACCAAGTGGGCTGGGGTGAGATTAGATCTCCTACCTATCAAGTCTCACACACTACAAATCACAGTAATCATGTTGCACGCCACGCCCACATCTGCTTTATATATGACTGCAGGCAAACTACTTGTAGAGGACATAAACAAGGCTTGTGTTGAACAGCGAGAGATATTGGACAAGTCGGAGAGTGGGACCATTGGAACATGGAGAGTGTGGGCTACTTATGGCTGCAGTGGAGTGTTGACACTGACCAAAGACCAAGCAAGGTTCCACACAGGTGGATTGATGGGGTGCTCGTGATTGGGAAGACCCTGCTGTCCCACCACCTGCTTCGCAGATGTCTCATAACGCGGACACTCAGTGTGTATGTTTAGGAGCCATCATGGAGGCACAAGCACATTCCAAAAAGAACCTGGTCCAGATGAATGCTTTTCCAGGGCTATGGATGCAGCAAAGTCTGACATCCGCGGATTGCCTCAACCCTCATTGCTGGGATACCCTGGATCAGCTTGGAAGGTAAACACAGTGGAACGATGTTAGTCTGAGACAGATCAGCACACTATCTGTCTTGGAATGCATATTGTCTGTGATGGAACGCCTGGCTGGAGTTGGAGTGTTAGACGCTCATGGATGTAGGTCAGCAAATCTACATCTGCTGAGAGTCCACGTATCGGCCCGTGCACAACTACGTTGGAATGTGCTGTCCACACCTCAAGACATGGCAGGCCATGGACTCATGATCCTAGGCATTCCCGGTGGAGGACACGCGGTCCCCTGCCAGACACAGCAGTCTGACCAGGTAGTAACCCAGCATCTGACCTTGGGCATGGAGGTGCCAGTGTGTAACTACTGCGCATCAGTTTCGTTTGGGGGCAGAGATTACCGAACTGCCGTCAAGCTCTGCCATGCTGCCTCGAAGCTGTACAACATACAGACACGCAGGGCAAGCACTGAGCTTGACTGCAGTTCTATGCAAACACACAGCACTGTTGCATTCAGGTCACTTATGTATACACGGCCACATTATCATACCACTTTGCCTACTTTCCTTCCCACCCACACACACTTTCGTCCTACTGGGTCAGCCTAAGGCTCCTGCACCCCACACACACCCTGTGCACGCATTTGATACTCTGGAAGCACATCCCTGTCATACTTCCTCATCGATGCAGGAAATGAAGTTGTGTGTCTGATGCACAGTGGGTGACTATCTAAAATTAATATATCTATGTTCCACCCATTGCTGGTCTTTGATGCTAATGGCACACCAGTTACAGATATTGTACGCTGCCATTTGTAAAGAATAAACCATATTATTATTGTGTAATGCGTTACACTTGGATGTGATGTTGCAATTGCTGTTTAGTTGCATAAATGAAAGGGAAAATATTCTCATGGAAGTATTTACATTTCAATTTCTCAAGTATCAGGACACACCCCATGAGTACATAGTTAGCTACAATAAACCCATCAATGTCAGAGCACACTGATGGAATGGCTCCATAGGTTCATATGTGTATAACAGGCATAATAAAAACAAGTTAACTTCTCTCATTCTAGTCATGCATCCCTAAACTCTGACAAGGGTCTGATACCTGATAAGTGTAAGCAGGGGTTTTAGAAGCTGACACATCTTAGCCACAAGCCATGGCGTGGAGATGAACCATCTACAGTTTCCGCGATGTGTCCATTAGGAGAATATTTGTCCAAAACCAGTTATGATGGTCTTGTTCCCAGTATTCCTATTGTGTAACTTGCACATGATGTGCGTTGACGTGGAACTGTGCTTTTACATGGATGGGGAGCCTTGCTTAAATAGGCTGTATTCTCTGGGTTATACCACTGTGACTTTCTAAAATTTACTCAAAAACAAAACCACAAACTGATAAATACCACTGTTGCAGGTCGGCTGCACCTCTAAAAAGCTCCTAGTAATCCAGAGGTTATGCGTTCAGGACTCCTAATAATCAAAAAAAATGTCTGTAAAGAACGCCCAATAAACTAAAATACCAAACAGGAGATATTATTAAGCTTAAAACTAAGCTTTAGAGGTGCAGCTACCTGCAACCGTGGTGGTATTTACATAACAGTCTCTCCAGCATGTCCTATTTATACCACACAGTCAAGCGTAAGGTGTGCAGAGACAGGTAATTCTCATGCTAGCCACTTTCTTGGATATGCCGGAGGTACACAGTGGAGTCTGGTCACCTCACTCCCTACAGCAGCCATACACCTTCCTCCAAGCATACAGGAGACAGAATACAGCCAAGGTCTTGACATGGTCTGCACAGGAGATGTTACATGCACTGTGTATTGGTTTTGAAAAATGGATGACGGAGAAAAAAATCACCAATAATGCCACCAATCAACCCTGTCACAACACCACAGGATCCAATGAAGGCAGTCCCAATAGTTTGATGTAAAGGCCAATGTGAAGAAAAAACTTGGTTAATTCCACAGAAAAACTTTTCCAGTCCATAAAGAACACCTGAACTCAAATCAGCTGTATAATAATAGTAAAGTTTTTAATGACAACACAGCACAGCACAGCACTACAGTGGTATTCAAACTGTTTCAAGCAGAATGCAAGCAGAAAAGATTTAGCGCTTTCATTTCCAAGACAGGAAACTTCATCAGAATAATATGTGTATTCCTGCTTGCTATTTTATACAACTTCTTAATTCAATTTACTCAATTAATCAATTTGCTTTTAGTCTCTTAGCGATGTGTGCTGCAGCGACTGTATCAGCAGCAGCAAGCTGGGGATTTTCGCTAATTTGATTACTGCGAAATGGAAGAGCTGAAGGGAGGCAAGTGCTAGTGGAATGTACAGGAAGAGCTGAGAGTGGGACACCATCCTTGTATGTCAAGATAGAGAATCTGGC